>NW_027433734.1:0-42850 GCF_044706935.1 Curcuma longa
TTTCATCTTCAAAATAATTATTATATTATTCTATCCGACATCACTTTAACCAAGAGCTAATTATAATATTAAAGAAGAGAATCTGCGTATGATATCAAACTCGCCAAAAAGAGCATGAGAGAAGGAAGATAGCTGAGTATTTAAAATTATTATATAATTAATTTTTGCACAGATTTTGAATCTAAATATATAACTCCTACATATAACAGTAGTTTTGCCCAAAATTAATATATGGTATTTTTATTTAAACTTTAAATTTAAATATATAAAATTATCATGGGCAACCAACTCTCTTGAATGTTTAAATATGAACATATATCACACTAGACAAATTAACAACTCTAACACAAACATCTATTTGAAATTAACCACATAAACATTCCATTTTACATGCCTCACCGACCTTCTAATGTTGTGTTGGATACATCGTTGATGGAAATCACATGTTGCTTTCCGATTGAAGGATCAAATGAGTCTGTAGCAGCAACAAATCCAGGTTGTCAAGGTTCAGGCATACCACTGTTGCTAGTCAACATTACAACTACCAAAGACATTGTTGGTCTATCTTCTGGTTGCGCTTGAACACATAAAAGACCTATCTTTATGCACCGCAAGACCTTAGTTATTGAAAAAGTAAAAGAATGACTAATTGATTCGTCAACAATTTGCAAGCTTTTGCCTTCTTTCCATAAGCTCCATATCTACAATAATTGCAATTAGTATAGGTATAAATATGTGCAAATCTCAAATGTAAATGGTATTAAGATTTTCAAACTTACATGCCCAAGAAAATATGGATAGCATGATCGATAAATTTCTCTGTTCTTTTTGCCACTGATGATTTCAAGTATTAATACACCGAAACCAAACACATCTGATTTTATTGAAAACAATCCATTCATAGCATATTCCGGAGACATATAACCGCTGCATTATTGACGATAACATTAGATATTTTTATAATGAGTTTAATCTACTTGCAAAATAAAATAATACTTACTATGTTCCAGCAATTCTGTGTGTATTTATTTCCATTTCATCACCTTTAAATATCCTTGCCAAGCCAAAATCTGATATTTTAGGAGTGTTGTCTTTATCAAGAAGGATATTACTAGTCTTCATATCCCTATGAATGATATTTAATCTCGAGTCATGATGGAGATAAAGAAGGCCTCGAGCAATTCCAACTATAATGTCGTATCGTGTTTTCCAATCCAACAGCACACGCTTTGCTTCATCTAATTACAAATTAACACATTGTATTATTACATATCTTGAATTTAGAACATGTTCATATTTAAGAAATTTTTAGAAAAGATCAACTAACCGAATAAGAAGGAATCCAAACTTCCGTTGGACATATACTCGTAGATCAACATCCTCTCCTCCCCTTGAATGCAACAACCAAGTAGTCGAATGAGGTTTTGATGGTGCAGCTTAGGAATGATCAGTGCTTCATTTTTGAACTCATTGATGCCTTGTGTGGATGTATCGGATAGTCTTTTTACAGCTATCTCTTGTCCATCAACCAACTTCCCCTGAAATATATATATATATTAATTTTACATTGTTTTGTTGGTGTTCTATGATGGCATTCTTACATAGACTTGGTATACCTTGTACACTGGACCAAATCCACCTTGACCGAGCTTGTTCTCTGCTGCAAGATTGCTGGTCGCAGTTAAAACTGTGTCCAAGTCAAATAAAGGCAAGTCCAAATCCTTTCCTTGTATTTCTTTAACAACAACGCAGTTCTCTGCAAGGAAATGACAAGACATTCATGGCATTCATGAAGCAATGAGAATGAGAAGATATATGAGATCGAGTGCCAATGATACTTCTCTTCCAACGTTTGCAAACGCATGCAATGTAAACTAGGAGAAAAATGGCCAGTAGAGCAGGAACCGCAATCATCACAGCCAAGTGACTCCGTCCAGGTGATTGATTTGGTGTTGTCCTTTTTTTTTTAAGGCTGCAAAAGATTGGAACCGCCAACCTAGCCCTTTTTTTTTATGGCGACGCCACGACGGGTTGTCGTGTCGGTCGGATAGTCGAAGCTTTGCCATTCGCGGTTGAGACCGGCCAGTAGAGTACCTGCCAGACTTCGGGAGGAGCGTGTCGGTCGGATAGTCGAAGCTTTGCCATTCGCGGTTGAGACCGGCGAGGAGGAGACGGTGAAGGAAAATGGAGACGAGACCGGCGAGGATGAGATGGAGAAGGAAAATGGAAGGTCTGCAGTTGCTGATCCTTATCTGCATCATCAACTCCGACTCCTGTATGACTGAATTCTGATGAGTGATCGGAATGTGATGCACGAAGCTAAGTTAGCTTTGATCAAAGGGGCAGGGAAAGAAAAGTTTGCGACGGTAGCGAACTGAACTGCGTTGCAATTTAGTTATGTCAGCAGACCAATCGAGTTGTTTCTCCCGTCAAACCTTTTGACCGCATGACATTCGTTTTACATTAGAAGTCAACCAGCAAGTCAAGCGCTCACGTTTGAGGTAGCCATGTCAAGACAGCCGGCGGGCCGCCCGAGGCACGGTGCGGGCCCAGTTAGGACGGTATTTACCGTTTTTTTATGTGTCGGTGTTGACCTTTTTTTTGTTTGACGGTGAAGGATTGAATTTCATTGGTCCATCACGGGTCATGCCACCGGGGTGGGCAGGGAACAAGCCTGGCTTGAGCATCTTTTTTTCGGGAATGTGATTATTTGGCAGTATAATATTTTTTAAAATTTTAAATGTTAATATATTTTTTTTATTATTATCCTTTGATTTTAAAATATTATGAAATATAATTGAAATCAAGTTAATTAATTTAATAAATTTTAATATAAAAATTTATAAATTTAAAAAAGATAGTTTATTTTAAATTTTAAAAAATAAAATTAATGAATTATATTTATTAATTTAATAAATTATTTTATTAAAATAATTATTTTATTAAAAAAATATAAATTTATGTTAAATTTTAAAAAATATAATTAATAAATTATATTTATTAATCTAATAAATTATTTTAGTAAAATAAAATTAATAAATTAATTTAATGAATTATTTTATTAAAATAATTAATTAAATTATATTTATTAATTTAATAAATTATTTTATTAAAATAATTAGTTTAATAAATTATTTTATTAAAATATATATAAATTTATGTTAAATTAAAAAAATAAAATTAATAAATTATGTTTTTTAATTTAATAAATTATTTTATTAAAATAAAATTAACAAATTATATTATTAATTTATGAATTATTTTATTAAAATAATTATTTTAATTAAAATATATAAATTTATTTTAAATTTTAAAAAATTATATTTTTTTGATATATTATCACTTTATTATTATAATTAATATTAATAATATTAATATTATTAATTTAATTTAATTTAATTGATTCGAGGATAATATAGTAAATGTAAAATTAATTATATTTTATTTAGATAAGTAAGCTGAATTAAATAATATTAAATAATATTTTATATTTTATAATTTTAATTATATGATTAATTGATAATAATCAATAACCGTATGACAACTTCAAACAAATGCATCTTTATTTCTGTGCATGTCTTCGGCGTCGTGGCTTGCGGTTCACGGCCACCAGTTCCGATCCCTTCCTCCGGCCACAAGCTTCCTTCCTGGTAAACGCCGCCCTTCCGACTGGAATCCTCCTTTCTGGATGACAGCGACGACGATGGAGCAGACCCACGCCTCGCCTCCAATCACCGACCGGGTGAACTCCCTTGCTCGTGCCGAAACTAAAGCAGCCATCCACGCGACCTTTACACGCATCTCCAACTCATCGCTTTCGGCGATCGACCTCGCTATATATAAAACTACAGCACATCGGAATCCATCGTCGATGCTTCAGGCCTTTCAATTGTTTGATATATCGATCAAAAATCAGATGGCTACCGAGAAGAAAACTTCGCCTTCGCCGGTCGTAGTACTCACCGACGGCGGCGGCACTGCAGAAGCTGGCGATGCTATTGTGGTACGTGGAGGAGGAGACAGTACTGGTCGACCACGGCTGCGGCGACGACGGGCGCCGGCTGCGGCAGTGAAGGCGGAGGAGAAGGAGGAGGAGGAGGAGGACATCAACGAGGTGGCGGAGGCGTTCATCAAGCGTTTCAGGGAGCAGCTCCAGCTGCAGCGGCATCCAGTCGATCGAGAACTACAACCAGATGCTCGCAAGAGGCGTCTGATTATTAATTGTTCTTCTATGGTTAATTAGTGCTTGAAAATTAATCTTTAATAGTAATTTGCAATTATGTTTGAATTAATTAATTTAATATGCTTTGTTGTGTGTTGAAGCCAACATTATATGGGATTTAGATAAAATTATTATATATATTTTTTTATTTTTTCAAATATCAAATTTGAGGGTAAAGTGGCAATTTTAAAAGTAACGAGAGGCGTTTCGAAAAAGATCAAAGTTATAGTGGTAAAAAGAAAATTTCTCATAGTATTAATCGGAATTCTCTAGGCGTTGAATCCGTGCGGGGCTTCATCATCGTGCGTGAAATCTCTCCCCACCCGCCGTCGTCTCCGTCTCCGTCTCCTTCCTTCCTCCTCTTTCGCCCTTTCTTTCGCCCTTTCCCCCTGATTCAGGCGGATTTCTGCCGCTCCAGCCCTCCCGCTCCGGGAGCGGAAGGCCTTCCCGATCCCAGCTTTGCGCGTAAAGGTAGATCTATAGCACACGCTATCGCATCTCTATTCTCGATCTATTTTTTATTCTAGGGTTCCACCGATCGGTTCGGAGGCCCGGTATCTGATCGAATCCGGCCATGGATGGGAACAAGGATGAGGCTCTCAAGTGCCTCCGGATCGGGAGGGATGCCTTGGAGGCGGGGGACCGCGCCCGTGCCCTCAAATTCCTCTCCAAGGCTCGCCGCCTTGACCCCACGCTGCCTATCGAGGGCCTTCTGTCCGACGCCGAAGCGCCAGTTGATGGCGAGTCTGAAGGTCCCGATGATTCTGATGCGTCGTCGAACGCCGCCCCCCAGCGTGATCGGCCACCCTCCGGTGGTGCTTCTTCTCGTGCTGGTGCCTCGGCGGCTTCTTCTAAGGCTAAGAATTGCTCTGATGGGTCTGGTTCGGCCCGAGAGTACACGGAGGAGCAAGTTACGGTTATCCGGCAGATCAAAAAGCAAAAGGATTACTATCAGATACTGGGGCTTGAAAGGGATTGCACCGTGGAAGACATTAAGAAATCCTATAGGAAACTATCTTTGAAGGTCCATCCTGACAAGAATCAGGCGCCTGGTGCCGAAGAAGCCTTCAAGGCAGTCTCTAAGGCCTTCCAGTGTCTTAGCAATGAAGAGAGTAGGAAAAGGTATGATATTTCTGGTTCTGATGAACCTGCATTAACACGGCCTGCTGCACACCGTAGGAGTCATGGGTTTAATGGGTTCTATGATGAGGACTTCGATGCTGATGAGATCTTTAGGAATTTCTTCTACGGGGGAGGGCCTCCAGTCGCTACTTCTTTTGGCACTTTTCAATTTAGAACTGGTGGTATGGGTAGGCCGAGTGCTCATGAGATGCATGGTTCTTTCAATCCTAACCTTCGGATGCTGATACAAATTTTGCCTATCCTTGTTCTGCTCCTGCTGAACTTCCTTCCATCAAATGAGCCCGTCTATACACTCAACCGAAATTACCCTTATCAGCATAAGCTCGAGACATCTAGGGGCGTGAAGTACTTTGTCAAATCTGTGAATTTTGAAGAAGAATATCCTTATCAGAGTCAAAAACGTACTGCTTTGGAAGAACAGGTAGAGAGTGACTATGTTTCGATTCTTACACAGAACTGCCGCGTTGAATTACAGAGACGACAATGGGGTCTGTCTTACCAGTCGCCACACTGTGACATGCTTCAGAAGTTTCAGACAACAGCCTGATGCCATTAATTCAAGGTAGTCCCGCAATCATCTTTGCAGTTTTTGCAACAGTAATTTCAGCTACCTTTGAAAGTTTAAGATATTTCATTTGTTAGCTCTACTTTCTTTCTTAATATATCTTTTATATTTGTTAATAGGTCTAGCTTTAGGTATCTACAGATGCAGATCTTAGTTGGGGAGTTAGGAAACAATACATACAACAAAGTTGAATGGTAAGGCTAATACTGAGAAATATCACCAAATATATGTCATGGTATGAAAATTATTAGAAGTATTAGATTAATGAGGTTATTGATCTTGGGGGTTTAGATGGAAATGTCTTGGTGTGTTCTATAATCCACCAATTTTGTCCTGCTTCAATCTCCCTCTCATATTTAGAAGAATAAATAAGAGGGTAGTCCTTACCTTCTCTCTCTGTTGTGGAAGGATCTCCCTTTTGTAGAAGTAAATTAACCATACTTCTCTTTCATGCTTATATAACCTATGAAATTTCACACACTTTTCACCTTTCATATAACTTATTTCTTCACTACATTACTTTTCTAGGGAGAATCTTGTTGCAAGTTAAGCTTACATGGAATGTGACAATAGTCATGTTTAATTATTTGAGATGTTTTTTTAAGAAAAAAATTGGTATTTTTTATTAGATTTTGGCATCACCATGATATTTTAATATGTCATGCCAATTTCCTATTTAGTAGATTCACCTTTTACCAATTTAAATCAACTCGTGTTGGTTGTCACTAAGATGAGGACAATTAATATGGGCATTTGGGTTGGTATCAGGAGGCACTAAAAAGTATCTTCATTTGCAATCAATTAGATCTATAGTCCAAATAGATGATAAAATTAGATAATTGGTTATGTTGTTATCAACATATTAAAGGATGTAAATTAGCCGAGTTGAGCTTGACTATGCTGCTTATTTATCTTATCAAGCTTGCATATTAAAAATCCTGTCAAGCTCGAGCCAAACTTGACCGTTTTAATCAAACTCAATAAGAAATTACTATATTTATAATTTAGTTTAAACATTGATATAACAAATGAAACAAATTATTTTCTCATTTTTGATACATTAAAGAATATAAAAATATAAATTTACAAGATATTCATCATATGTTTATATATTTGAATATAAAATATAAAGATTAAGATCATAATCAACTTTATACAAGTTAATAAACAAGTTCATTCATAAATTGTTCACGAATTTTGTTCATGACCATTAACGAGTCACTAGTGTTCAAATTTGATTGTTTTATTTATTTTTTAAATATTGAATGAGCATAAATGAGCTCTTATTGAGCCAATTTCCTATCTTCTTCACGAACATCCTTTTCATTATTTTCAAAGACATTATATTACTGGACATAAAGATTACTTGTACAATTAGAAGGTACGTGCATATATGACTTATTGTTTTTAAGGTTCTATAGTTCACTAATCTTGATGGCATCCTCTCCTAAAAAATGGGATTTATGTACACCGTTTCCACCATAAAATAATTATACTATCAAGAGAGTTGCAATCTGTTTTTTCCTCATTGTGTAAACTTGAATCTGCTAGAATTCATTAGTGTATTTTGAAAATGTTAATTGATGGCCAATTCAACAATAATGTCATTTAACACACATAAGCATGGGTCTTACATCTCAGTAAAATAAATGTTTACTTGTAATGATAATTTTGACTGACATTAAACCTTATATATTATTTCAATCCAAGAGATAAGTTTGCTAATGCCCATTTCTATATTATTTGGAAAAGGGCTCACTTGATCACTTTGACCAACTTTTGTTGTCTTTTATGTCCTAGTTGAATTATTTGTATTTCTAATCCTGTGTTTTCTTATCTAGTTTAAACCGAATTATTGGGTTTGAATAACGTTTGTTTTACCCACACAGCCATGAACTACAATTCACATCATTTTTTAGCAATTCATCTTTTCTTTTGTTCCATCACCTCATTTTGTGATGTAAAAAATCCTCACGTTCATTATCTAAATGCATGACACTTCCCATACACTTTTTTAAGTACCCGGTATCTATATGTCTAGCGCACAGCCTTTTCCTTTGGCTTTCTCAAGTTGTTTTTCCCCAGCATAAAACTCAACATGGCCATCCAAGATTTCAATAAAAATATGTACTTTCTTACTCCTGTCTAATGTGATAGTGCCAATTTCTTTGTTTTTGTTCATTATTTTGGTATTCTTTAAGATTATATCTGTTTGTTTATTAGCCAGAGACTGACATCTGAAATGAATTTTAAGCTAAAGTTTTCAAATGTGTGGAAAGGATGCTTTTGGTGGTAGCATTTGGCCACCTCTGCTCAAAAGATGCCCCTCTTTTTACCAGTACCATGGTTGTCAATATCACTGACATTTCAATCGAAATTTCAGTGATGTGTGGGATGAAGGTTTTGGTCAATGGGGGCATTTGGTCACCTATGCTCAAAAATTGTTCCCTTTTTGTCAGTACTATGGTTGTAAATATCGGTATCACCCATTGAGTTCTTTGAGTTTAGAGTATTTCAATCTAATCTGTGAAACTTGATTCAATCTGAAATGTCTGCCAGAAACCATCATCATTTGATCCACACTCGACTAATTGAGTTTTAGATCTGATTATTATTTGAATCCATGTGTCTGGAGTTGAATGTTCATAATTAGACAGTTCTGAGCATGTAGTCAGTTGTATCGATCAACTATAGACTATAGTCAGTTGTATCGATTCCCATAAGCCTCAGCATCCGCAGTCATCCTTTTCCAGATAGGACTGTCTTTTTATTACACACCGCGAACAATTTCTTTCAGACAACTATTGCTTTTATTCCATCTTGTTTTACTTTTATCATTTGTGATAGCTTCTTTCTTGCAGGTTTACCTGGGTTTTTTTAAAGGCTACTTAACTCGACAACATTTCGTTAAGACACCGACTACGTGACCGATCCCTTGTGTTCTGATTTTGAAGCCTACAATCTAAATATGGTGGGAATTGTCGACGCTTCAGATATCATTTTGATTAGATGTATCTTTAAAACCTACCGACTATTAATTTTTACAGAGTTTATTGTATAGAAATCTTCAATAGCCACCAGTATGATGGAATCAATCTGTTTGCTCAACATAATAAATGTATTCAGATTTCTCCCAACCTGAAAGTTACTTTGCCATAAACCTGTGGTTGTTTGTAAACCATGTCAGGGTATGGGCTTTGTGTGTGTCATGTTTCTTGGTTTTTCTGTTCTATTACATGCATTTTTTCCCCTTCCTTTTTTTCCCCTCCAAATAAACAGGACATGGAGCAACCAACAGCATGGGTCATGAAAGATTTATGTGTTTTATGATCGGCATGCTGGGAAATCCTAAAAATAAAGCCAAAATGGTTATTGAGCTTCCATGAAAGATTTTTAAATTAAATTTCTGAGCAATAATGTATGTGCCAACTATATGAAATTTAAAAATAATAGAACAACTCAAAAAGACTTAAGTACAAATCAAACTAAACAATTAGTTAATTAGCAATCCAGATTACTTGAGAATGGTCTTTCTGGACTGCAAGTGGCTAGTGATTGCTGAAGAACCTGCGATATTTCATACGACATTAGAGAATTATGACAGGCTTAGCGTAGGAAACACTGCAATACACCATGACAAAACTATCCAGTTCCAGGCTAGAATCTTTCCAGAATTGTTTTTATTCCTCATAGTATATCGATACAATCAAGGCTCTGTAAAAATTTGGAACTGTTAGAAGGCAGATATACATGACTGAAGACTAAAAAGGAAGAAAAAAATGTAAGGGGGGGATTAATCCCCAATTTCTAACTTGAGAAACCAGTAAATTTTGGAATTGCATTGTCGCATTGTTGGAACCTGTATATTATTCATGTATGTTGCATTGCTGGAAGTAAGGGTTACTGTAATCAAGGAACCTGGTCCAATATCGTTTGTATTTTGGAATTGCAATGTCCAGCCATGGCTTCATATTCCCGTCATAGTGGACCACGGCTGCCCTCTCGATCTCTGCCATTTCTACGCCAGATTCACGACCGAGTCCAGGAACATGCCACTGCCGATCCAGTGCCACAGTGTGGTTGTAGAAGAGTAGCTGACCCAGAGGAAGAGTTCCTGCACTCCATAGCTTCCTACTTTTGCCCTGAAGTGTGAATGAAACGAATGAACAAATTTCTCAATAGATGTTCTTGAAGAAATTGCCATGATGGCGGTAAGAAAAGCACAAATGAAGTTAAGAAGAATAAAGAATTAGGGAGCTGACGATCTGTGTGACTTACAAGCTGCACCCACTTTTGGTACATTCCTGTTAAACCTTGCCTTCGCCACTCCTGCAGATCAAACATGTTCATCCCAAATCCCCAAACACATGCCTCGGCATCAAAAGTTTTGACTATAATAGGATCTGAAAAGTTGACAAGCATTTCCATTTTATGTGATGGCATGCCTTCCTTGCAAGTGTTCACTGCACCATTTACTTTCCCTTTCATATCAACAGCCCACAACTCTCTAAGATCTCTTTGGACAACTACATCATGGTCCAAAAGCAAAATCTTATTCAAGGAGGGGAAGATATCTGGCAAGAAAAAACGAAGGTGGTTCAGCAGCGAAGTGTATCTTGGATCAGCATAAGATGGCTGCATAAACATGACACTGAAACCAGCAGGTAGGAATTGAAAATCGTCCAAGCTTTGTATGTCAACAGCGGCTCCGCCACTTGGATTTGATAGAAACCACATGATCATTGCTGGAAAATTAATTGAATCGGTTACCACATGAAAAACAAGTTTCTCTGGTTCCTGCAAAAGAAGTTAACAATAAATGTTTCCAGCAAGTGTCATAAGGCATCAGTAGTAGCATAATCTCGTTGGCATACAGCAACTCAATACATAATTGATTAATTGCCTACTTTGTGTGAAAAATATTGTTAGAAACTACGTGAAATGACATCCTGGAAATGGATTTGTGTCAACCTCAAGTTAATAACTTCCCTGCTTTTCCTTTACCTGAGCAATTTGAGAATGTTAGGTCATGCAGACCAGTTTTAACCCACAAAAAACTCATGAACTTGATCAATTATTGATAGAAGTGTATTATTGCCTTGTAGTATTGTTTTGAAAGACTAAGCAAGTGATTAAAATATATTTTTAGATTGAGCTTCAATGGTAACTTAAACTGAGTTAGAGCTTTGATAAGCTTTGAGCCTGAGGTTGAACTTGTTTATTAGTTACTAACAAGCATAGGCTGAGTTGAGAGTAGGCTTGGTGAAATTTGAATGAGGTAAACATGACCTTGAACATAAGAATTGAATCAAGTTTGAAAAATTCTAAACCTAGATGGAAATCAGCTCATTCACATTGCCTCGAAAATCTTTCTTTACTTTAATAAATTGTAAACATTTAATTTACACATACGATACAATGAAATTGATCAGTGAAATCCAAAAAGACATTGTCTGTATGTACAACTTTTCTAGAATCACTAACCACCATGATGATTCACATTGCAAATAACCTAACGTTTCATAAAAGTGCAAGCACTTATTAATGGAACATATCATTTTCTTGAACGAAGATTCCTAAATCAACAAATGCAGAAGTTTTTGTTTAAACTTATGCATGTTAACATAATGGCGAAAGATATACAAACAGAGAATAGAATACTTACTATGGCTGTGGTTATTGTGGAGTTCACAGCTACAGCACAAGCCACTACATTGTCAGAGAAAATAGCAAAATGATAGAGATCAGAGTTGTGCACTTTATCAATGTTAGGCAACTCTCGATCTTTGGGCTTTAGTGCAAAAAAATCAGTAGTGAGACGCATGGATAGGCAGTGAAGACCCTTTGGGAATGTTCTGGCAGCAACTTGAACAAGATATGAAGCTTGATTCTGCTGAGCCCTAACCTGTTCTTCAGCATTGTATAACTGGGCACGAAACTTTGATGCTAGCGCAAAGCAATCATGATAAGTCTTACCAGCTTTGGACAACATGATATTCATGGCTTTCATTTTCTGCAAATGACTGGAAAAAAGTGTTATCAGTCAAAAATGATGTTTACACTGCACCAAAACATCTCTTCCCTAAAAAGTTGTTTGGAAAGAGAAATATTTCCGTTTGTAAGAATGTTGAGTGAAAATTTTCTCTTCAAGGAGAATAGCATACCTCCTGGATAGGTCTGAATCGTAGTAAACTTGATCTAGAATTCCTTGTATGTCTTTTATCCTAAGCTTTAGCTGCCGTAACAAGCGAGATTTACTATTTGGTGAAGAAAAATGCAAATATGTTTTGGCCATAATTATCTGATCCTTCATTTCCTTCAACTTATTTGTTGTTGATGGATGAGAGCGGAAACGAGTCATGGATAGCCCACTGGTATCTCCTTGGTACTTATCCTATTTTAATATTGCAGCAGCCATCATGTTTATGTCTATAAAATCATTTCTTCATAAGCAAACAAACAATCTCAGATTTAGCATTTCATGTAGCTCATGTAGCAATACTCATCCAATGTTTCTCATGACCTGGTTGAAATTTATTATGCATCTTATCTAATGGGTTTGATGTGTATGTGGATGTAGTATGACGTCCATGTGTCCTGTGATTACAGTTAACTAAGTGGCATTATGATGTTGTCGGTTGTTTAGTAGGGAGTGATATCTTGTTCAATTGTAAAGAACTGTAAGCAGGATTATTTAAGGCAAATAATGGAAATGTAAGGAAGTTTAATCATAATTAAATCATTGTTTTTCTCAAAGTTCCTTTATATCTCTTGGTGCAGATCTCTTCTTATCAAATTGCCTACGAAATTTTGAGTGTCATTTGGCATGGGCATTAGAAGACAAAAGTTATGAACCTTAGAGTTACATGACTAAGGAGGTTTTTATCTGCTTATACGCATGATAACTTTTCTGTGAAATAGAAGGTAAAAAAAAACAATCAAGTTGTTGGTTGGTTCTCATATCTCAAACAGGGAAGACAATGTAGAAACTCTCCTGGTGCTAAAGAAGAAGTACCTCTCTACCATCAGAAAGTGATCTATGATTAGTCCGAATCCGTCCATCACCAGCATCGCCTGAACCAAGACCATTTATTCCCAAAAAAAAATGCAAAGGGAAGAAAATCAAACACATATCGTACCAAACTACCAATATATGCAGGATACACTTAAAGAATGTGAAGGGAACCAAGGTTTCTTTACCATGGATGGATTGATTTTTATTGGGAGCACTCCACATAACTTCTGGAACCTCATCCTTGAATACAACTCCTTCAGGCTGCTTCTCTCCTCCAACTTCCTGAAACCAAAAGATGGCAAATCACTTAAAATTGACCCACATCGACTTCGCCATCAATCAATTAACAAAGGATCCAAATGCCGAAACATCCAAAGAGGAAAACCTGCGCTAGCGCATTGAGTCTCATGCCATCAGAAGCTTTCCCCTGAAATTTCTTACAAACGTCAGAAGAACACTCTGAAAAACAACACAGATCCCGAAGAGAAATCGAAAGAAACAATGCAAGTGGATCATACAGAATACAGATTCTTCACTATCCGCGTGCCCTCCTTGTCAAACTCCCTCCGCCCTACAAGGTGCAACAGAAATCCCACAAAATGTCAACTACATCCATTGTAGAAAAAGCGAATCTATCGATCCAATTTCATAAACTGAACGACTGGGCTACCGATGAAGAAGTAGACATCGGCGGCGGGGACTCGATGGAAGAGGAGGAGCGGCGCGAGGAAGGAGGCGGCCAGGAGGGCGAGCAGGACGACCTTGAGCCTCGGGCGGCGGGGCGGAGGCATGGCGGCGGATCAAGGGCGGCCGGCGCTGGGGATGGAGCAGGAGATCGGCATTGTCCTCGGCGTCGTGGGGGATCTCTAGTCGTCGAAAGCGGCAGGTGGCGAAGAGTGGCGTCGTGTGCTTCATGTCTCGAGGACGCGAATAATTTGAGCACTTAATTAATTTCCATTTTCTGGCCGCATCGGGTTTTTTATGCGGCACGTGACCAACATTTTTTAGCTTAGTTAATTTTGCATCACTTTGACCCGATTTGTGGTTTTGTGCGACTCGTCGAACCATTTTTAATATTAAAAATAAATTGTTTATGCGAGAAAATTAATATAAAAATGATTTAAATTTAATTTATAAATTAATTAAGAAATGGATTGAAATTCACGCGTCTATGAGCACTTCGATGCATAGAAATTAATTTACACTTGTGTTGCACGCATAGAAACTTAAAAAATTCAGAAAGAAAAAAAATCCATAAGTTATTCATCAACCACCTTCATATATATGATTATTTAATGAAAAATTATAGTTTTTATTAAATATCATGTTTATTTAAAAATTGAGGTTTCTTTCTTACTCACAACCTTGTCACTTGTTCATTCCTTGTTAACCCACAAAGGAGAGCACTAGTAGGGGTGGACAAACATCGAAGAATTATGTTGACGAAGGTTCGGTGTAGGTCTACATTGAGGAAACTTGAAAGAGGAGGAGGCATGAAGGTGGCTTTCGCATACAAGGGCCAATGCTAATCAATATTCGGGATGCTTGGAGAAGAGAAGGTGTGGCTCATAGATAGATTTGAAGAATTAGGTTAATGAGTACAAAAGATGCATGTGCATGGAAGTGAGGGTTGTCTCCTTCACTTGCTTGTCAATGCGTGTAGTTGACAATTTAGCTTTAAGTAGAAAGGTATGATCTATTAATGGAGGAGGAGGTTAAACAATTACTAGCATTGCTTAATCTTATCTAATCATGTGCTCTCTAATCATCTACTCAACCAACTAGCTAGAGATATAAAAGGATTAGAGATACTAATCACAATACCAAGTGATCTTAGATTTGAACTTGTTTATTGTTTATGGTCTACTATTCTCCTATACTCTATTTATTGTTTAACAATGTATGTTCATGATTATCAAGCTGAGCTAATATGTTCAAAAGTTTAATTCGTTTACAGTACACTTACAGGAATCAAAAGTTACCTAGAAATTGAAATTTAAAAAATATTTTAAAATCGAAGAAAATGGCATGTTTGACTATGTATTTAAGTCAATAGATACGGTCGTTAAAACCTGCCATTTTTTGATAGATTTACTTTCCTCCAGCCAAAACCATTCAATTTCCCTTTCTGTTGGATTTTGATCTTCTCAGATACTCTGCATCTGTCTCTATAAATTCCATTTCAATCTCCTCGTCTCTTCCTGCATTCAAAGCAGAGGCCATCATCTTAGATTCTTGAACTCAAAAGAAGAAGAAGAAATGGAGAAACAGAGAGACGGTGGCTTCAAGGCAACCGCGGTGGTGGATGGCCGGAGAATTGAGGTGGTGTGCACCAAGCCGCGGTGGTGCAGCCTGGAATGGAGTTGCACTTCTCTTTCCGAGGTTAAGTATTGGATGGACAGAATTGTTCTTGTTACTTAGCTCGTAAATACCTTTTCATGATCAAGATGGTAACTGGTGCCACTGAATTAACAGGATGGGAAATCTATCGAAGTCCTCATCATCTCCGTCATCGTCGCCGCCACCGCCGTTCTTCTCTGGATCTCTGCCGCCGCGGGTCCCAAACCTATTGGCACACGATTCCTGTTTCCACGGCCAGATGCGGCTTCCACATCCAGTGGTTTCTGCTGCTCCTGGCTCAGCCTCTACCGTAACAAGAGTTGAGGGTTTTGATTGCCTCAATCATGGTCACAGAGATGTTTTTCTTTTTGGCTGAACGAAACTGCCAATTTTCCAGCAATCACTCCAGATGAAGAATACTGATGAACATCTTCACATCGAATTCAAAATATGTTTGTTGCATGTCATGATATAATGCCTATCTCTCATTTCCATCCCTAATTTCACCTGTAAGTTCTTGGAAACATGCAAGGTGGGCACAAACTAAGCAATTTCTTTCAGTCCTCAGACTGGTTCCGACGACGAAAACATAGCTCTAAAGACTAATCGAGTTCCAAAAATCATAAAAGACGCAACAAGTCTTGATGGCTGAATGATCATCATCATCATCATCTATTGAGAAAAATGCAAAAAGAAAAAGAAAAAGGGAATCATATTAACTGGATGACCACCAAAGCAGTTCAAAATCCTACATGACCAAAAAACAAACAAATGCACACCATCTAACCCTTGGTATGTTGTTCGGGGTTTTTGACAGACCTTGGATCATCTTCGGCCTGGTTTTCAGGTGAGGTAGTAGTTGGCTGTTGTTGCTGCCCTCCATTTTCACTCGGGTCGGGATGAAAGTTAATGGGGAATTTTGTCACGCGAGGCTTGTCAGCCAAGATGTTCCGCTGAACTCTGTCAATTAAAATCCGTGGAGGTGGTTCCTCCCGATGTTGCTCGTCGTCATAGTCATTGTTCACATAGTAGCCTACTCTGATGAATTCCTGCCCCACATAAGAGCACGTCAACAGTAGCACAGTAACACCAATTATGTCTTCTTCACGGATCTTGGTTGGATCAGGGGGATCTGCCTGAAAGTTAGAAATAGGAGCATGTCACTCTCTGAAATCATGTCGAGAGCCATTTGAGAATCATGTATTCAGTTGAAATTGCCTGGAAAATGAAGCGATAATTCCCAACATTGACAGGGCCAACAAGGACACTTTCAAGGAGTTGGTCATAAGTCTCGTCTTCTGCTGATCCGACATATATAAGTTTCCACTCCAAATCTAAAGGGAAAATTGATAGAACATATCAGCACTAATCATAAGAATTTAAAAACAAATTCTTTGTTAGGATCCATAGAATAAACACAATAACTTCTGAAATGCCTCCCACTTGTAGCATATCTAATGTCAAGTTCAAACTTCAAAGTAACAATAAATTTGCTATTCGTGTCATTAGGGAAACCGATCAACAAAAAAACAGAGAATGCCTTGTGAACATGAGTAAAATTCTTCAGTGCCATGGTGTTCAACCCCAAATCCATTATTGACATTAAAGTTGACAAATTGCAGATGGAAACAAAACTTGACTATTGTTACTTGTTGAATGGCTTGATTCAATTACAACAACACTGGTACTCAGATATGGTTCATTAACAACAATTATCTTTGCATTACAACAACCTATATACTTTTTTTTATGTCTTTTTATTTCATTTTCTATATAAGTTTATTTATGGCATATTTTAAAATTTAAAGTGAGTAGCGTTACTTATTAAGTTTCAAGAGGACCATATGTTTCTAATGCACAAACAAAATCCTTAATAATCGTCGGTTGTCAACTGTCTTCTACAGCAAATGTTCATCTATCTCACACACAAACATAAAGCAGAAGATGCATGCTTGTTTCTTTGCATTTTGGTGCTTCATTTCAAGGCTGAATAGATTAAAACCCACAGTGAAATGAAGCACAAGATGACAAGGCAACAAAAATGAATGACTTTTCTTACCATGAAAAAACTCTGTCAATCCATCTACCTATCTATCCTTTTATCCACCTCTATCTTTGTCTCTATTTATCTATCTACACATAAAAGTATGGGTATGAGACTGAGTGTATATAAGTATATACTATAGGTACTTGAGATAAAATTGATTAATCAATTTAGTCACTTCAAAATCCACTAATTCATTTCAAATTGATAAAACTATGGTCTATTACAACTAGTCTGTTAGCAGTTTAACTTGTAAAACACAAAATGAGAACAGTGATATTTTAATCATTTTCATTTCAACAAGGTTTCTTGAAGTAGCTATAGCTAAAAATGTATATCATTCAAGATTTATCAGGATTAAGCAGTTTGCTTTCCTAAGAAAAGCTCCAGCTCCAATCACCCATAGTGCAAATGGATGTTGTTGGCAGCGGTATTCAATTGATTTGGGTACAAGGAGAAACAGATTTCAGTCTAGTTACATGTGCAAATTAACTAACATTGATTATAGGTTAAATGATATATTCAACACGTGAAGTGAAGTAATAAAACTGAGAACTTGCAAGTCACTAAAACTAATCCATTTATTTAGGACACTAGACTCTCATCCTTATCTTCATCAACAAAGATTAAGGAAAATGGTAAGTGAATGAATTGTATATGGAAGCACCGACAAGATGTCTCCGATGAAATAAAGTACTCATATTTATATTTTTCTTGTATTTGATCAAACTTTTGTAGCCATAATTAGTAAGATGCTACATATAACTCACGATACAACCTCAAGCACTGACGCCAATTAGTCCATTGCTTTTGCAAGTCAATTCACACTCAAAACTTCAGTGTGAAGAAACATATTTCAGGAGGATCCTCAGCAGCCTGAATGATTGAGGTTTGATTTCCCAAAAGTATATCCATCCTCAGAAGGCCATGTAAATCTACTCACTCCTTGTAATGCACCATCCACACGAAAATTGATTGGACGCATTATGTAGATTATTCTGTTAGGTGGTTAGTGCTTGCAAGTTTTCACCTCACAGACTTATGCAAAGGCAAACATAAGCCTTCATAGTTCATAGTTATATTGTAAGTTTTATATGAAAATTGCTGTATAAAGTACAATATTTATGATAATCATATGAGGTTTACTTTATGAATAGAAAGAAATCTGAATTTTTTGTCTGGGAAAGAAGAAATTAACCAGGTGTATAGGATCTCAACTTCATATGTAAAAATTTTCCAGATCATACAATTTATGACTGGACATAGGATTAGCTAATGAACGAGTACCAATCTAAAGATTATGAATACAAAAAAGGGATTTAACAGGACATACAACTACCATTCTGAAGGCAGCATTTTCACTATACTATAGTCAGCACACATCCATGTAGTGCATGATGTCATTATTCAAAACTCTCCTCTACAAAATAGTATATTAAAAAATTCTTCAGTTGTCCCATCTACATTTTCATTTGCTTATGTTGTGTTTTTTTTTTTAGTTCCTTCTGGACATCCAACATGCATTCCCAATTGTTTCAACACTAGTAGACATGCCAAATTATCACAGAGTACATTACCTCATTATGTTTTCTTATGAATCATAAACGCTTCTTCTCCCTTTCTGTCTATTCCACTTCGATATTTTGCACTCAAAGATCCACCATTTGAGCAGGAACACCATTAATGTATCCCAATAAAATCTTTTCTCAAAACCCTAAACCCCCTTCACTTGATTCCAGAACAAGCCCAAAGAACAACACCAGACAAAAGGAGACATGGGCATTTCAAATCCATGAAGAAACATGGCAGAAACAAAAAAATATTTAAAAAAAGATAACTTCATTTCATCAAGAAGTCACATCATCAGCCAAGGGCAAACAAAAACAAAAAAAAAAAGAGCATACCATCTTCCAGAGGAACCAAGCACTCGTACGAGATCTCGAACTGGAACGGGCTGAGGAACGCCGTGGGATTGTCCAGCACGGTAACATTGGTTATGTTCACCGCACTCATGGTCGCAAAACGGGAGGAATCCGGGCAGCACCGATACCGACCAAGATAAAGGATCGGAACAAAACCCTAAAAGCGAAAAAGGGCCATCAATCCGCTCCGGTAGTGATGGCGCCAGAAAACCCTAGTCTTGAACCAATGGCTAAGTGAAGATGGACAAGAAGCGGGAAGCAAGAAAGAGGAAAGAAACCGAAAGGACTTTTTCGAGTTTGTGGTTCGATCGCTGGGACCGATTTGGTCCGAGATTGACCTCCTTAGTCCTTCCTTCCCCAGAGGCAGTAAGTAACATCACGCGACCGAATGGAAAATAAACAAATGTAAAAATATATTTATATAAAAACACAATTTGGCTATTACGCCCTCCTCTTTTACGGAATAGCTTAAAACGGAACAAATCTATTAGTTATTATCAAATGGGAGAACTGATATCCTGCGCGATTTATCCCGTGCATCCGTGCACAACACCTCCGATCCACTGCCGCTGTCGCCGCCCTCACTGCACCATCCGGCCACCGCCGCCGCCGCCTCGAGTGCGATCGACGCCCCGCTCGCCGGCGCTCCGTTCGGTGGTGGATTTCGATCGGATAGTGGTCGAAATTCGACGAATTTGATCGGAATTCGAGGCACGCCTGTCCTTCCTCAGTTGGTCTCCGATCGTGATTTGGTTGGAATCCGGCCTCTATTTGATCGGAATCTGATGCGTGCCACTGCCGGCCACGTTTTCTGACCAAATTCGTTGAATTCCGACTAAATCGCAGTCGAAATCCGCCACCGGACGGAGCGCCGGCGAGCGACGCGTCGATCGCGTCCGAGGCGGCGGACGACGGTGGCCGGCCGGGGGGCGGTGATAGTAGTGATGGATCGGAGGAGTCGTGCATGGATCGCGCGGGATAAATCACGCAGGATATCAAATTTCTATCAAATGAGCGTCCTTTAAAAAAAATTGACAAACACCCATCAAATATTTTATCATTATAATCACTGGGTAGGGTTGCACTAGACTCCAACCCAATAATTTTTAATTTAATATATTAAAATAAAATTTAAAAAATTAAAATAGTCTAATTCAGTCCTACTAATTTGGTCTAGGATTGATGAAGATTCTAACTACGTCATTGTCTATAATATCTCTTATTTTATAGTTGTAGCAGTTATTTGGGATGCATATTAAATGATGAAAATAATTATTATATGTTATAATATATATTTATTTTTAAAAATTTTGAGAGGGGCATTAAAAATTTGCAACACGAGCAGCCTAGTCCCCTTGTAAATCCGCCACTACTCTTGTAGCTACTGACGTAGCTTTTGAATTTAATTAATTTAAAATAATTTTGATAAAATTTAAATAATTTTATATAAATTGATAAAGAATATCTTAATATAATAATAATTAATGTTTAAAATTTAGGATTGATTTTAGAATGTAAGATTTTAGGATTTAAAATTTAACTAGGATTTGAAAAGGAAGAAGATGATTGTTAACCGGTTAAATCTAACACTTTAAAATTAACCTAAAAAAACATATATGATCTATTTTTTCTTTTTATTTTAAGAAGGAAATAATCTTGATTTCCGCATCAAAGTCCTTATCATCACATCATAATCCCGAGGGCTTATTTTTATTTAGTCTTTTTTTAGATAAATAAAAATGTAGAGAACAAAAATAAGAGTACAATAGTCTGATTTAAGAGCGGTTCATGTGTGATACAGTGTCATATCATAATACACTTTTAAGCATCCAAACATATGAATTTACACACTTCTGAAAGTCTTCTCACTGTTTCTAACCCTCCATTTAAATTCTATTTAAACTGTTTTTGTTTAGTCATTATTGCTACATATTTAGCTTCTTCAAAATTTAAAAAATAATGA
This sequence comes from Curcuma longa, assembly GCF_044706935.1. Classification (NCBI taxonomy): domain Eukaryota; kingdom Viridiplantae; phylum Streptophyta; class Magnoliopsida; order Zingiberales; family Zingiberaceae; genus Curcuma; species Curcuma longa. The sequence continues at coordinate 21,215 of NW_027433734.1, forward strand.
AACTCCTTCAATCCTCTGGCCATTTGAGTATCAGCTATAAGTACCTTCTTCCACATAATTTAGAGACACAGACTGTGAGAAACGCTTGGGGTGAACGCAATCATCTTTTACTATAAGGGGAATAGAGCAAACACTTTTCACTATGCTAATAGGTGTTTTTTTTTTCAACACCATTTCCAGTTTGTAAAAGAGATTTTACAAATGCACAGTGATTCTCTCAGCCAGTCAGCCACACTTTCTTTTCCCAGTCGATTCTGCAAATAAAGGGACACTTCCAATTAGTGAAAACTGGTGTGAAATCTTTAGTTTCAATCTCGTTATAAATCAAACCATCAAATTCATTCAACTGATCAACCAATCTGACTAAAAGTGATCAACACACCTTTTTTATGTCACTGATTCAATTCTAAAATACATCATCCATCTCGCAGCAGATGGCAGTCTGTGAACTTGAACCCTGTATCCGAGAGCTCTTAAACAGCAATAGCAGGCTGTTGTTCTCCACTGCTCATCGGATGAGATTAAAACCACCAAATGGTGCAGTGGACTTGGCAGAAGGTTTTGGTACTTCAGGAGATCCAAATACATTCCAAAATCTTAGAGTTTCATCTCCAGCTGCCGATGCAACAGTGCAGCCATCTGGACTCTGTAATTTAGTTATGAACAATTAGAAACAGTATATTAACAAAGAGGCAGCATTCAAATTCCAACATTACCTGAGCCATGAATAAGACTCGCGAAGTATGACCAGTGAGCTCAGTAATCTTCACCATAGAAGGATACTTCCACAAGGTAAGCTGATTCTGGGTAAATCCATGAGAGCTGAGAAGCTCACGCTCGTTCTTGTTCCAGAGGAGAGCGCAAACTTGAGAGCCTGTGTCCACCGAGTTCAGACAAGCACCCGTGTGAGTGTTCCAAAACTTGATGCACCTATCCATTCCACCGCCACCGGATGCAAGCAAATTGCTTTGAAATGGGCACCATGCAAGAGCTTTCACTGCAGCCATGTGATCACTGAATCTGTGGAGCCACTGGGTTTGGCCGGGTGATGGATTAGAAGATGCCATGGATATGTCCCATATGTGCAGAAGATTGTCATTGCCTCCGCTGGCTAATTGCTGACCTGATCCCGACCACTTCAATCCGCACACCTCTTGCTGGTGGCCGCGATAAGTGTGCACAACGTGATTTCTTATTCTTACATCGTTGTTGACTATCTTGCCGTCCATTCCTCCTGAAGTCAGGATGTTATTATTCCACGCAAGAGATCCTACCCTTGCTCCTCCTGTCGTTCCATCCCTCCCTCCCGTTGTTGTTCCATGCACCCCTTTCATAGTCCTCAGCTATAGCAATGGAACAGTTCGTGTCAGACATTGAACAAACTGCAAATTTGTATTTAGAACACTAACAAAAAGAAATGATACTGAGAGGACTATAAAAATGTTGTTTTTATTATTAAAGAACTGATCTTTACATTCATGAAACAAAAAGAACAAAGTGACAGAAACAAATCTTCGGTGGAGGTCTCAAAGAAACACTCACCAGACGATTTGAGGTTGAGTCCCATAGTTGAATGTCTGAAGAGTTCAATCCAACAGCAAGATGCCGCCCATCAGGAGCCCAGCTAACGCTGGTGACAGGGCCAGATTCTTCGTCCAGAGTCACAAGCTCTGAAGTAGCTCCATTCGAAGCATCCCACAGGTACACAGTATTCCCAAGGGCGATAGAGAGCACGTTACTAGTTCCCCAATCCAACAGATTCAGGTAGTAGTCATCCAGGATGTCTGGTGCATCAAGAGTTCTCTCTGCTGACTAAGATAAATGAAACCAATTGTGAATAAGAGGGAAAGACAACTGGGGAAAAAAATAGCACAAGCAATAAGCTATAACATACTTGAGGAATATGTCTACGTTGCTTCCCAGACTTAACACTTCGAGTAGAAACGACATCCGCTTCTTGAAAGAAAGGCTGAGACGGTGCTGGTGGTTTGCTGTTAAAAGCCAGAATTCTTGTTCTGTTATTGAGAAGATTCTCAGCAAGAAGTTTCCTGTATGCCACTTTGGATGTGGAAGCTGGGAGATCGTTCCCCTTCTCCTTCTTCGTCTCCGTTAGCAGGTAGTATGCCATATCCATGTCCATAGCTGATCTGTTGGGTATGAATCTGTCACCCTACGAATGACCAAGCAAAATTACTCAAATAGAACTGAAGGACGATATCGATCGTCTAACGGTCATAAGAACAGGAAAAAGATGCTTCTTTCCCTAATCTAATAGCTTCGTACAGACCAACAGAGAAACCCTAAATTTGAGGCATAAACAACGCAATCTTTACTAGGGGAGCATGCAATTTAAAGCGAACGAAATCGGAGTGAGACAACAGATCAGAACCATTGTAGCAAAAAAGAAACCCCAAATCCGTACACTAGTAAGTAATCAAGGACTCACGTTGTTACGAGAAGATGGATTCCGAGAGGATGTACGCATGGAAGGCAGAAAAGGCCTGGACGGAACGTTTTGTAGAGGCGGACGAGACGGCGATCGAACTTTCCCTGCAGAAACCGAAGAAGACGACAAACTCCCTGCATCCATAGTATCAGTAAAACCGAGAAAAACAAAGACAAAAAGAAAATTATACTGAGGAAGAAGAAACCCTAAGAACCCTGCAACCAGAAAAAGCAATTAGACAAACGAACAAAAAACCAAGAAAAAGAAAAAAAAAAATCAAAATCGATCGGAGGCGCTTCTTGTTTCAATGAGCGAAGAATCTGATGACCACTTCCTCTTCTCCTTCCTCTTCCGTCGCAGATCCAACAGAGCCGGAGAGAAAGAAAGCAATCGCGGAGTTGTCGCAGGGCGATCGCTCTGCGCAGAGAGCGTGAAGAAAGTTTGCGTTATTGCGTCAGCGGGGCAGACCCGTTACGAATATAAAAGGGAGAAGGCGGAACGTAACGGTGACATCTTCAACGAGTTCACGCTGTCCAACGGCTAGTTTCCTTTCGATCGGATCTGAAACCGCCTTTCGTTACGGACAGGCAGCTACAGCCCACAGCCTCGAATCCAACGGTTAATATTTGAAATTAATAAACTTTTAATTGATTTTTAATTTCGCCTCTCAAATTTATATTACATAAGTTAACTATTAATTTCACAATATATATCTTAACTTAGATAAATAGGTCTTAATTTATGTTAATTAAATACCTAATTGTCTAAATGTTTAACAATTTAATTATTTAATTAATTGGCCCAAATAATTTATATTTTTTTCTAAAAAACACTAAAAAGAGCACTCATTCCATATCAAAATAACACTTTTCTTTTTTTTATTACTCAAATTGCTCTTATAATTAATACGAGCTACAACATATGCCATATGCATAGGTGACATGATTTTTTTTACCCCTAGAGCAAAGCAGGATTGAGTACAACTACAACAGAATATTACTACAATGGATAACAATTTAATCTCAACGAAGTAAAAAAAATACCCTTCTTTACAGTGGTCAACTATAACTTCTTTATTTACCTCCTCATAAATGATCGTGAACCAACCATATAAACATGTTGAATGGTAGATTCCACTTTTTTTTGCCAACATAGGCAATATATTTTTTAATTTAAGTCAATATTAGTTATATATATATATATATATATATATATATATATAGGTATATATATTGATAATTTAGGTATTCAATCTTTATAATTTGACTAATTCTGAAGGTGAACAATTCGAATCCAATAGAATTTTTTCACCAAATACTAGGGTAAATCAAAAAGTACATATAGGTCATAATTGATGATCCAACGTCACAAAAATTTTAAACTCTTCCTGTATAATATATCCTAGATAGATAAATCGATTATTTAAAAAGTCTATCTCATCTTTTACTATCGCATCCTAATTCTGAGGGTTAGTCAATATAATATTATAACGAATTATAAATAATAGGTGGTATAAGTTATATCAACTACAAAATATATAGAGAGAGAAGAGATCCTATTCAACTAAATAAACACTAATCAATATATATTTGGGCCTTGGGTCTAATTAGTTTTAGAAATGGAATGATTCATCTACAGCAGCTCTAAATGTTAAAACCTCGGTCACCTCCAATAATGTTAAAACATATGTAGTGATTTAATTTTCATATACCTCTTCACAGATGATCGTACATCCAATCATAGGATAATAATTAATAAAATAGGGATAATCTCCTCCTCTGTTTTTTTAACGATAATTTCTCAAGATAATAATTAATAAAATATAGGATACATGAAATTTCAGAATGCCCAAAAGACATATTTAGATTTTATTTTTATCAAAAAATTGTATCTTATTCTCATTTTATTCTTACGTCAACACTTAATTTTTTTTCTCTTTCCTATCTTTTTTTTTTGCACGTAATATTTTTTTCTTAAATTAAATTTTAGATAATACTCTAAATTTATTTAATTTTATTTTTTAATAATAAATAAAAAATATAAAAGAAGGTTAATAAAAATTAAAATCAAAATTAATAATAATAATTGATTTTATCAATAAAAATAAAAAAACTCATTTTAATATTAATTTTAAAAATTAATATCACAATTTAAATACTCTACATCGGGCCACTGCGGGCCAACGACTGGTTCCAGAAGCAGACAATGGGAACGCTGGACATCTCCTGCGCCGGGCCCCATGGATGGACTGGTTCCACGGCGGCCTGCAGTTCCAGGTGGACCACCACCTGTTCCCGCGGCTTCCTCGCTGGCAACTCCTGCGGGTGGCGCCGTTCGTTCGCGAGCACCGCCTCAAGCACGGCCTGCCCTACAGCAGCTTCTCCTTCTGGGAGGCCAACGTGGGCCGCGGCGCTGCAGGCCCACGACAAGGCCCAAAAACTTAGTATGGGAGGCTGTCAAACCCATGGATGAGATTCAATCAAAGTTTGTGGATGGGTTTTAAGCGATCGAGTTCTTTACATTTATTTCAACGCGTTTTTTAGGCAACTCGCGTGGTGACAAGCTGCTATTCTCCTCTCCTCAATCGGTCAGTCGTCCCCTCGTCCGATCCTCTCCCCATCCTGCCTCAATCGGAAGGATGGCCAGAGAGCGGATCGAAGGAGAGGAGAAGCCGCCGCGGTCCATCTCGTCGGAGGAGCTCCGAGCTCACAACAAGCCCACCGACCTGTGGATCTCCATCCAGGGGAAGATCTACGACGCCACCGCCTGGGCCGCCGTCCACCCCGGCGGCGATCTGCCCCTCCTCGCCCTCGCCGGCCAGGATATCACCGACGCCTTCATCGCCTACCACCCCGGCTCCGTCTGGGCCTTCCTCGCCAACAACCCCTCCCTCCGCTTCGTCGGTCAACTCTCCGATTACCGCGTCTCCGACGTCTCCAAGGATTACCGTCGCCTCGTCGCCGAGTTCTCCCGCCTCGGTCTCTTCGACAAGAAGGGCCACGGCACCGCCATCTCGCTCTCCGCGATTGCGGTCGTCTTCGCCGCGGTGATCTACTGCGTCCTCCGATCCGAAAGCGTGTGGGCCCACCTCGGTTGCGCCGCCGTGATGGGCTTCCTGTGGATGCAATCGGGGTTTCTAGGGCATGATTCGGGGCACTACGAGGTCACGGGGAGCAAGCGCACGAACAGGGCGATCCAAGTGTTGTCCGGAAACTGCCTAACGGGCCTCAGCATCGGGTGGTGGAAGCGCAACCACAACGTGCACCACGTGGCCTGCAACAGCCTCGACATCGACCCGGACTTGCAGCACATCCCGGTCTTCGCCGTCTCCGCCGAGATCTTCCGCAGCCTCACCTCCACCTACTACGAGCGCAAAATGACTTTCGATGCGGTGGCGCGGGCGCTCGTCAGCTACCAGCATTGGACCTTCTACCCAGTCATGTGCGTCGCGCGCGTCAACCTCTTCGCCCAAACTCTGCTGCTGCTATGTTCCAATAAGCGCGTGCCGGGCCGATTCCTTGAGGTACATTCTTCTCTGCTTCGTATCTTCCGATCAATTTGACACTTGATAATTAGGCTCTGATTCGAATCGGATCTGCAGATTCTGGGGGTGGTGGTGTTCTGGATCTGGTTCCCTTTGCTGGTGTCGTGCCTGCCGAGCTGGTCGGAGCGCGTCCTGTTTGTGCTGGCGAGCTTCGCGGTGGCGGGGATTCAGCACGTACAGTTCTGCCTCAACCACTTCTCCACCAACGTCTACGTCGGGCCACCGCAGGCCAACGACTGGTTCCAGACACAGACAATGGGAACGCTGGACATCGCCTGCCCCCCATGGATGGACTGGTTCCACGGCGGCCTGCAGTTCCAGGTGGAGCACCACCTGTTCCCGCGGCTTCCTCGCGCGCAACTCCGGCGGGTGGCGCCGATCGTTCGCGAGCTCTGCCTCAAGCACGGCCTGCCCTACAACAGCTTCTCCTTCTGGGAGGCCAACGTGCGCACCATCGCCACGCTGAGGGCCGCGGCGCTGCTGGCCCGCGACGAGGCCCTACCGGTGCCCAAGAACTTGGTATGGGAGGCTGTCAACACCCATGGGTAAGACTCAATTAATGTTTGTGGCTGGAAGTTGAACGAGCTACTGAATTCTTTGCATTTATTTCATCGCATTTATTTCCTGCTATTTCCAACTTTGGAGTCTGTCAATTCCAATTTTGCAATATTTAAATTCAAAATATTAAACTCAAATAAATTAGTTTCCTGGTTTAACCATCAGTATTTATTTCAAGATTATTCGTAGCTTACAGGGGGACATCTACATAATACAGGGCTTTCTATTATCATCAAATATACTTGTACACTAGTCTCAGTTTCCATCTATTGCACTAAATGGATTATCCTCTCCTGAACTACCTCACTGTAGCATCAATTAGGTATTTGCTTGTAAGGAGGCTTGTCCATAGCAGGAGAAGGATCATACTGTCCATAGTCATTCGTTCTAACCATCAGGAATCTGGCATCAGCCCCAGCCAAAACAGGAGCTTTATAGATCATTTTCCGGTTTCCTGCAAGCCAAACATTATGTAGAGTTCATATGTTTACTAGCTCATGACTTTAGATCACTAACCTGGAAGTGATTCTGAAGGTGATGTAGCTATGGCAAGAAGGAAGAGAATGAGAATTCTCTTAACAACTTCCAACTCCATCTTGAGTTATGATTTCTGAGTTACCAGACAGTGGCAGTGAGAGTATATATAAAGGGAAGATAGTGAGCAATGTACTTTTGCATATAAAATATTGATAGGCCACAGTATTGAATCTAGATGGCTGATATGATCTATAAAGTACATAAAGGAGAGGAAAAGACAGGATAAGCACTATCTATCTTCATGGCATCTGATGTGTAGTGAACTAGGTTAGTGGGTGCCTGTATGGTTCGAGTTCATTGGTGGCATTACTCATGCTGATGAAGAATTCTCACCTTTGTTTCTTGTCCAATCCACTCACAGTACACTGAAATGGTAGTGCCATTTGAAGTGGCTCTAGAACCCTAAAACTCTGAAACTCTGTATATTTTCTTTTTGTTCTCTAGGTGATTAGTTTAGAGTGTTTGGGTGGCCAGTGGATGAGAAAGTTTTATTTGCCACAAAAAATACTTTTCTGGTGTTGCTTCAACTTGCTGAAAGTTCATGGAGTTAAAAGGGATAGATAAAGAAAGTATTCTCAATTTTTTGATATGATATTATTGCATATAAAGGAAATTATCATTGTGTTGTGTGTTGTATGGATCAAACAAGTTGTGGGTCTAAACCGATCAGGACTCACCCATTTCAACTAAACCACCATATTAGAGCTACCGACTAGACCACAGGTTCACTTGACTAAACATAATCATCCAACTCAAATAGCCAACTGCCCTGCCTAAACCAATCAAATAGCTCAGCTTGCTTGGCTCTCCTGAACAACTCAATCTACTATTGAGCAATACCTTCCTTGACGATGCAATCGAAATTGTGTGTTGTTGCATGACTCGGAGTTCTTGTTGATGTACCGTCTACTTATTTTTCTCGCATTTTCTTGTATTTTTGTGGAAGAGATCTCACTTGTGGCATGCTAATAATATCTAAGCAACTTAGGGTTAGTTTCTCAGATTTCTCAAGTAGAGGTCAATCGGATTCTTTTCAAAAGAAAAGAAAAGTGCACTGAGTAATTCACACCTAAATCTATAGCAAGGTGAAACCCCAAACAAACATCCCTGGAAGAAGAAAGTAAAGCTTTATATATATATACTCAGGCCTTTCGTCATACAATACTTTACAAAAGAAAGAATCCCAAAAGCATTTCAGCTGTGACTACTAAAATGTTACTGCATTTTGATTTGCTCCTCTTCTCCTCCTCCAATTTGTTGCTGCATATCCTTGCCCTACCTGATCAAGTATATGTAGTTCCACTCTATCTCGATATCTCGAACTCCGAGTAGCCAAGCTGCTCCATCTCCCAGTTCATCTTAGAAGCCACTCTCTCATGCTGAGGGAAATACTCCTAATTAACACACAAATTTTTACCTACTTAGTGAGATATAGATTTAGTTGTTTAGTTGTTGTTGTATATAAACAAACTATATTAGAAGATTTGAAGCTTCGTTCTGCTTAAAGAACTTGCTGTATATATATAAGATGGTTCATTTGTATAATCAATCACCTCCAGCTTTTTCATCAATTCTTTAGCTGTTGGAGCAGAAACTATAATATGGCGAGCATTTGGGCTGATGAAACCTTCTTCCACTGCTTTGTCAATGAAACACAGCAAGGAGTTGTAGTATCCATCAACATTCAGCAATCCTACCTGCAAAAGCCGATTGCATGCCTTATAATGCTGAATTGAATACAAGAAAGAGTCTAGTCTTACTGGTTTGTCATGGATTCCTAGCTGAGCCCATGCTATCACTTCCAGCAACTCTTCCAGTGTACCATACCCCCCTTGCATTGAATTTCATTCAATCAGAAAAAACTCACCAAAGGAATGGAATGGAATGGAATATAATGCACAGTACTGACCAGGCAATGCAATAAAGGCATCAGAATGTCTAGCCATTTCTGCTTTCCTTTGGTGCATGCCTGCCACTGCCTTCACTTCCCCTACTGTCTCTCCAGTTATCTGCAGCGAGAGAGAAAGAATTAAAGAAAGAGATCAACTGAAAGAAAGAAAGAAATGTTAGTTACCTCTCTTGGCATGAGAGTCTTGGGAATGACCCTGCTCATGAACAAGGAACAGATTGGAGAGTTAGTTAAGCATGAGGAGTTAAAAGGATAGCTAGCTGGCTAGCTCACCCCATGACGTGCCTTCCACCTTCATGAACAGCTTGGGAGACCGAACCCATCAGGCCTACACTCCCACCTCCGTACACCAAATCAATGTTCCTGGACACCTGAAAGTAGTAAATAATTACAAGGATGAAGCTAGCTAGCTGCAGTGATCGATTAATTAACATTACCAGTTCTTTGCCGAGCTCGACGGCCGAGTCCTGGTAGCTTCTCTTCTTGCCCTGGCTGCTTCCGCAGAAGACGCAGATCCTCGTGAATTTGGAAGGCCTCGCACTCGCAGCTACTTGCTCCTCCTCCATGGCGATCGATCGAGCTGGCACGAGCTGGACGTGCCTCTCCTGGCTGGGTAGCTCCTCCCTCCCCATGATCTGCCTCGTCCTAATTATACTGCTCGTCGATCGGCATGAGCTACCTACCTAGCTAGCGCTGCTTTATCTTTGACTGTGCGTCCGTGCCATCCTACAACGCGCACACATGCACACGCAGGGCACAAGAGACAGAGCGAAATTATTAGGAGGAGGGCGCTGGCGCGATCGAACAAACCGGGGGCCCCGCGTGTCCCCCGGCGGCCTCATGCGCTGATTCGCATTGCCCCTCCCTCCTCCGCTGCGTGAGCATCGAGCAGGACTCCATTACCTCTGCAAAAGGTTGGAACCGCCAACCTAACGGCCCTCCCACCCCGGCCCCACAAGTATGAGGGGGAGTAAATCACGGTGAATGCGGGACTGACCAGAGCGTGGTGGCCGAGGGAATTGGAAACACGGCACAGATTGATGTTATCGCAAATGCAACCATGAGCCCTCGAACCGCACACCTTCATCTGCAAGCATCCGCGCCCTGACCAGCTGACCCCGCCCGTGGGGGCGAGCAGGACTCCATTACGCTGGGTCAAGTTGGAGAGAGAGAAAGAGAAAGAGAAAGAGAGAGAGTTACTGCTGCTAATCATGTTGGATATTAGTTTTAACGAATCAAAATGATTTTGTAAAAAAATCATAGTATCTTAAATTATAGTACCTTAAAAATTGACTTCAAAATTGAAATCTATATTTTGCGTAGATAGATCTAGACTATTAATTTGTTCAAAATCGATTAAGGATGAATAAGAAATTAATTGTTCAAAGTCAGTCCAGAATAATATTAATTAATAATTAATGTTATATAAGAAAATATATGGAGAATAATTTCACATCGAAAAAATTCGATGAGTTTCTTTTCTTGTTAATATTGCTATATTAATTAAGTTAACATAAAAATCATGTGCTCTTTTTTCATGGGCGAGCAGGTGCGAGCACCTGCGAGTCTGCCACGCACGCACACGCGTAATGGGCACTTTAAAGTATTTATTTTATCTTGTACATTCAGAGTTCAAAAAATTTGCTAGTTTCAGAATTTGAAGTGTTATTATTCTGAGACATGGTCATTGTATCTTGAAAAATAAATTGTTACTATCCGTAAGCACTTGTAGCGAAGTAATATCATTTTATGAAGATAATATTAAACATTAACTTCGACGATCTAATATCAATTTGCATATATCTTTTCCAACATCCACCAACCAACAAATTATGCTTCGCCAATAAAGTTGCAGAGCGAATTTGTTGGACTTGACCAGCATTAATTGAATTTAATTTCCTGAAGATTAACCGATATGCATGCATGCAGCTAGTTGTTTGATCTTTTTCTTTTACTGGAGGAATGGGCATATGATTATTGGCTTTCTCCTCCATTTGTGCGTGCTAATTTGTCTTGTGAGCAAGCTTCCAACAACAAATTGTCGATTGTTCTTGTCTTTCTTTCCTTTTTTGTCGAGCACTGGTTCTAATTGTTTTGGGAAAAAAAAAAAGAAAAGAAAGATATGAACGGCGTTGAAGGTACGTAGTGGGTGCATGCCTTATCCACCATTCCACGGCCACATCATGCATGTCACCTCATCATCATCTCCTCACATGCCCATTGACATATCTCGTTCATTATGTGAGACAGCAATTAATGGCGGGAAATGAAGCATCCAGTTCTTGGTACGAACTAAAAAAAGATGGTCAAAAATCAAAGCCCCTTTTTTTTATTTTTATTATTACAATGACGTTTTTTTATTTATTATTTAAAAATTTTATTTTTTAAAAAATAATCTTTATTTTAGACGCTAGCTGTTAGTTTGCTGCAGCACATAACTCACAGTTATATTAATTATGATTAATATAATATAATATTGATTAGAAGTGAAATATTTATGTTATAATAATTATGATTTATAATTATTATAATATAATATTGATCTGATTAAAGATAAAATATTAATATTATAATAATTATGAGTTATTATTATATAATATAATATTATTAATATCGATTAAATTGAAATATCTATATAATTATGAAGCATAATTATTATAATATTAGATAAAGATACTTTTGAAAATAAAAATTAACTCAAATAAAATATTATTTTAATAATAAATAAAGAAATGCGTTTGACGATTTTATTTGATGTCGTTCCTTTTTATTTAAAAAAAAATTGTTTATCACAATAGACTCCCATTTAAATTTATGACAGAAATCTGCACCGTTCGATTTTAAAGTTAAGATTAAATTCAGATCGTAGATTGAATGGGTGATTGCGATGGCCTGGATTTAATTTTTTATTTTAAAATTATTCCCGTCACAAATTTATGACAGGAATCTATTGCAACAAGGATCCCAATTGTTTTATTTATTATTAAAATAATATTCTATTTCGTCTTACTCTATTTATTATTAAAATATTATTTATCGAAGCATCTTTTAATATGATATAGTTATAACAGTTATATTTCATAATTATTATAATATAATATCAATTAATATTAATTAAAAATAATATAGATATATTGTAGTAATTTTATAGCACTGTCAATTTAGATTGGGTTCCCAGATTGATTCATCTTGTCAAACAATTTAAATGAATTAAATTAAAATTTTATTAACTCATCTGACGAACCTAAATAGGCTATAGTCCATACGAGTCCAAACAGGCCGATCTATGGCAAGCTCGAGTTGGCCCCCGAGTTGAAAAGAAAAAATATCTAAAACTTAAAATAAAAATAAAAAATTTAATAAGCTCATTAGTTGACTCGCCTAATCTATAATTCAAACTTATAAATTTTAATATATTTTTTATTTTTTTATTTGTTAATGAGCTCGTGGAATGACAATCCATCTTGTGTTGGATTGAGTTAAATTTTTTTTCTTGCGAAATCGATGTGATGCTCTTTTCCGTCATGTCTAACTGCAACTTCTCAATTTACTTCCTCATAAATTTTCGTAGAGCTGACCGTGTGTAACTTCTCAATTTACTAGGGTAGCAGATTCTATTTATTACCGAAGAAGAATTAGAATTTTTTTAATTAGTCTGATAATTCTATTTATAAATTATAATTATAAATCATAATTATTATAATATAATATTATTAGATATGATCAAAATTGAAATATATATAAGTATGAATTATATATCACTGTGTGACGATAAATAAAATGCTAGTTTAACGATAAAAAAAAAATGTCCTTCTACTATTTTAATAAAAAGGGCTCCTTGATTTTTCAGTTTTGACAAAAATAAAATCAAAAAAAGAGAAGAAAGAAAGAAAGAAAGAAAAGAAGAATGGAATTAATATTATATATTACTTTAACAAATTAAAAGAAGTTGGAATGGGAGGGTGGTGGTGAACAGCTGCGCCTCCCCTCCCTGCTGCCTGTAGCTTCTTCTTCCTGGCCCTGGGCACATGCACTTTGCTACATGCGGAGGAAACAAATTGCAAAATTATTCAACGCACACTCTCCATTCCCCCAGACCACCAACTCCATCTCATCACCAGACCAAGCATGCTCTCCCCCATCCCTTCCACTCATTGCTCTCTCTGCCTGCTTCGCTTCTTCTCGCCTCATCATTCTTTCTTCCTCCATCCAACGCCTCTCTGACTGACTCACTCACTCACTCACTGACTGACAATTAAAAAACTAACTTGAACACCAAACGCCAATGCTCACTCCTCTGCTAAGCAAATTGTTTTTTTCCTGTTCAGAGAGGAGAATGAGTGCATGCCTCTTCATGAAGAGAAGAGAGAAGAGATCTGTTTTTGTTTTTGTTTCTGTTTGTATCAAACAGACAACAGACTATAAATTGGCAATCCCCTGCATGCGTTCCTGGACTGGACTGGACTGGAGTTGTACATTATCGTCTCTCAAGGGCTTCTGCTTCTATACTTGCCAGATCATCATTTCAACCTATTCCAGGACACGGACAGTGGCCAAGTGCAATGTGTGAGGAACCCAAATTCTCATATTGTTATTATAAAATACATAAATCAAGATAGCAAAGAAAAACATAGAACAATAAAAGATGCTATATAACTCCACATATTAGGGTTAGTAGCACGTCAACAAATTGAGAGGTCTCAGGGGAAAAGTAGTAGAATCCATAAATACACAATGACAAAGCTGGTCTTACAACAATACCAATAAAAAAAAAGTTAAAAAGGAAAAATATACACACAGTGAAATAGCTGAAATTACAAGAAAGAAATACCAAAACAGAAATCACAATCCAAGTTCTGCATTACATGTATAACATCTTTATTTACAATCCAAACACCTTTACCTCCACGTGTTTTACACCATTTGGGCCTCTTCCGTCTTAAATTTGGCATCATCTGGATATATGAGGCACACAAGCTTCATAAACCAACACATTATTATCTCATGAACAATACAAAGCATACAGGAGGTGCCAAACTAATTCTTATTGATTAGGAACCGTGAAAATCACATGATCGGCCTAGGTTATCATGACTTTTTCTTTCGTACAGCCCCCTCGCGTTGACTGCGGAAGTGGCTCAGGATCTGTTGTGCCTGAAAAGCACACATGGGTGAATCAGCTCTTTTTCAAATAGACCAATTCAAGTGCTTGAACGAAGTACAACCATATGAAAGAGTTGCTGAAATTTCGAACGCATGATTCTTTGTGGTTAAATTGTTCGTTAGATTCTGTCCTCAAAAGTGATCCAGATAAAAAGTATGTATAAAGAAACAAGGAGTTCAGATTTATACCTTTTCCTTAGCTCTGGAAGTCCCAAATTGAGAAAGGGCGATAAGAGGTGGCACTGCTCCTTCCTGCAATACTAGGCTGCAAAGTTTCTGGCTATTTAGACAAAGTTGGAGTAAAGTGGAAGCTGCATTTTCCTTTCCCCTATGAGAGCCTGTCTCGACAATCTCTACAAGCAGCGGTATGCCACCTTCTTGGGAAATAGCTAAGCACCCTTCAGGAATTGTTGACAAATTTGCCAATAAAGCCACAGATTTATCTACCATTCCAGAGCTTGGGTCCATCATCTTGACAAGGTATTTCACTGCGCCAGCTTGTACTACCCTAGCCTTGTTCTCATGGAAGATTGAAAGGTTAAACAAAGCAGCGGTAGCATCTTTCTTTCCCCTAAGGCTACCAGAACCTAAGAGATAAACTAATGCCTTAACTGCACCAGAACGTCCAATTTTCACTCTATATTCTTCCAAGACAGAGAGGCTAAACAATGTTGCTGCTGCATTCTCCTTGGCCTCTGCAGTGCCACACTCTAGAACACGTATAAGTGGCTCAATTGCTCCTGCTTCTTCTATATAAACTTTGTTTTTATCATTAATTGACAAGTTCAATAAAGCAGTGACAGCATTTTCCTGAACCTTTACTTTCGAGTACAACAAGGAGATTAATGGAGGGATGGCCCCACACTCGCCAATTAGAAGACGATTTTCCATATTGTTCTTTGTAAGAAGTCTAATCTCTGATGCTGCCGCAATTTGCAAATCAGGATCTTCACTCTTTAGATCACCAATCAGAGCTTGAACATGTGAAGAGGTGGTGAGGCCATCCAACTTTGAGTTTTGAAGTAACAGTTGACATTTGACATCATTCTCACGATCATTTTTATAGAAAAGCTGCTTTGAGCAAAGCCATGGGGAAGAATTTGAATCCTTATTCAAGGATACATGTGATGGATATTTAGCATCTAATAAACTAGCTTTCTCCTCAAACTTACTCATGATTTCAACGCTAGAAATGACACTTGAAACAGATTCAGTGTGGCTATGATAACTATTTTTTTCAACAAAAGTATCGCCTTGTAAACCAACCTTATCTGGCAAAACGTGGTGATTGTTAGGATAAGAGCAATCTTTTTGCTCATGACCAGATGCTGCCTTATTTTTCTGTTGGGCGGTCTGACTGTGACACTGAAGAGAAGATCTGGAGGCTGAATGTCTATCTAGTGAATGAATAATACCAAGACCATTTTGGAAATCTTCTGCATTTGACAAACAGGAACATGTTACATGGTCAGACAGAGCAGAATTACCCAGCTTTATGTTGTTTTCCTCACACCAGTTTGCAATCAGTGCCTTGACTGTGTAATTGGGAATGAGATTTGTGTGAGCAAGAGTTTGATGTGTCTTCGGACAAACTTTGAGGCCATTGTCCAGCCATTTCTGAATAAAAGATCTTTCATATGTTTGCCCTGAGGCCAAAATTACAGGATCGACCATGAGTTGTAGAGATAGAGGGCAGCGGAAATGTGCTGGTACAGGAAGCCCATTGACAAACCCAAACTGTTCAAGTTTCTCCACACAGTAGCGAATATGAGTAATTAGCACAGAAATCCAATTTATATGATCTGCAATTTCAGTTTTTGATTTAAGTTCTGCCTTTGCCCTTTCTTTTTCAAGAGCTATACTTTCAACCAGAAGTTCCTGATTCGATGCTAAATTAAGAATCTCCATGATCTTTATGACATCATCAAGGCTAGGTATAGTGTTTTCCTTCAGATCTTTGAGAGCATGATCAATGAGTTCTGATACTGGCTCTTGATATGTGTATTGAAGCTCCTGCACACAACACCATAAGACATGGGCATTATCCTTAGGTTGCCATGTGTAATCATAAAGAAAAGATAGTCACACTCACACACGCCAAATACCTGGATGCTAGCTGAGCTGGAAGATGACTGCACCAAGGCACTCAAGAAATGACATATATCTAATGCTGACTTTTGGATCTTCAACAACAGAGACTCACTTTGCAAAACCTGCATGTCAGCACTATGTCAAAACACAAGGAGAATGACTGATGGATAATATATAAGACAACAATCCAGATGTGTTTATCATTGGAATAATCATAATACAAGTAATTAGCAATGACAGGAAGAAACTATTAAAATAAAGGGAAGAAAGTAGGAACTGAATTAGAACTCACTCTGTATATCTTACTCATTTTCTGAGGTCCCTTCTCAATTAGTTCTCTAGCTTCATTTACAGCAACATCACACTCTTCAAATTCTTTTATAAGGCACTCATCCAAATCCAACTCTGAATCAATTGCTTCATCTAGAAGAGGCTTCAAGAGCTTCAATATTACAACTATTTTTCTGAAGTCTTTTAGAGAAGCATTGTTTGTTGTCTGGCAAGCTACCAGATGAATAAATCTAGAAATGCTGTTTATAAGTCCCCCAATAATCTCACCATCCATGCTCCTTCAATACTGGAAACACAACTTAATTAGTGCAAAATAAACCAATAGGATAAAATGAAAGGAAAAGTAGCACATATCCAAACTCAAATGCATGAGAATTCAAAAGATTTTACATACAAGTCTCCAAATAAGATCCATGTGATTGGCATTAGCATTTCACATTTATGGTTCCAACCATTCTTCATTTATCATAATGAATATATAAACAAATAGAAACAGAAAAAATATGCATGTTCTGAAATGCTCCAACAAAATTGGGGAATAGGCAGGAAATGTAGATAAATTTTTTACTTAGCTAAATGTGATTGCTCCCCATAGTAAACTCTGTGAGGGATCAAAACTGTATGGAATAGTCTCTAATAAAAATTCAGTACCGTTAGCATTACTAGGTATAATGAGTCATGCCTAATGGTTTGCCCCATTTTAGGTTAAAATTATGGTTAAGTCCTAAATATAATATTCAAGCCGACCCCACCTTGTGGGATAAGGCTTGCCGTCCTCCTCCTCCTAAATATAATATTCAAGTTTCAAAAGATTAGATCAATCCAATATCTCTTTCCCTAAAATTAACATATTATTAGAGCCATTTCATAAGGTTAACTTAGATATTGCAAAATTAATCCATCAGAAGTAGGCTGTTGCTTCTTTGGTGGCAGTAGCCTCCACTCATCCTTTAAACTTCCAGTTCTCAATCCATAGAGCTTGGAAATATGCCTTTGCAAAAAATTGTACCTTATTTATATACCTTCCTTTTTTGAACCCCATATCATAGATACTGTTTTTGTTTTTCAATGCTCCAACAACTCATAAATGTCATTATTGTATCGTAATTAAATCTCTTCCTCCATATTTCTAGCCAATTTGCCAAGTCATATAAGAACATTGTTCAGACATAAGTGTTGACTCTTGAAACAAATATATTCCTATACAACTATTAGAACACATACAACTAGATTCAAGGTTTCACAGGAGTATCCATTAGTTTAGTCTCTAGCATGTCAGCCTCCTCGAGCATATCTAATATATGCTTGCCGTGAGAGACATAGATACCTTATTTTGAGCAAGTCACCTTTATGGCAAGGAAATACTTGAGATCACCCAAATCCTCAGTATAGAAGTGTTAATGAAGTTAAGCCTTCAACCTAATCTTCCTAACCCTCCAAGGGTTGGTGACTTGATAGACCATTTTAATATTCCTTGATTTCACTAGTATGAATCTAGCCTGCCTGATCTGTGGGTGTATAAACACCTCTATCACAAACTTCTATTCAGATAGATCAGTGCACACCACAATGGATCAACGTGCATTTTCAAATGATTAACTTATTTGACCCCTAACATCTAAATAGTGTGAAAAAATTCTAGTCGTACTAACAAAACACGCAACATTAACCTACAAACATATTTTGTAGATCAAAGATCCCTGCCAATGAACTAATGTCTCGCCAGACAAAGTTTAAGCATGAACAAGATTTAGGAAGACCTCTAAGACAAGTCAGAACTAATGTACCAGGAAGAATCGCATGCCTAATTGATTATTATGTTTCTCTTCTCCCTTTTTTAAAGTTATTTAAATAGTTTCACTAAGAGCAAATGACTGAGTTTATCTCAACACTATACTTCATCGTCAAGCAGAAAATCCGACACTCTCCGAAACCATCCAATTACCCGACCACATCAAGAAACAACAAAACGAAAACCGCAGGTCCCAACAACAATGAAACCAGCTCTCCTAAGCTCGAATCCAAAGGAAATGACAACTTCGACAAGCAAATTCAAAAAACGGCCAGAAAAAACGTCCTATCGAGGCGGATCTCGGAAAACTTTCACCTGGAACTCAAATATAGAAAGGAACTTTCACAAGCACAAAAAAAAAGCCACAATCCACGAAGGAGGGTGCAGATCGCGGAGCAAGAATACCTGGCTCACCGAGGAAAGTGCCGGCGAAGTAGAGATCCAATCCGGCGCTCCCAAACGAGACGGCTAGTAAGGCGGCGTGAGATTCCTCTACAACGGCTCCATCCTGGCTCCTTCCGTGGCCTTAAACCCCTCGTCGCGAATCTAACGCTCCCGACCTCGCTATGCGGCGCTTTCTCTCTCAGTTTTTGTGACAAAGCATGTGACAGAAGCAGACAGTCACGCACAAGATGGGCGCAGCGAGATGGGAGGGAAGCTAATGATCATCAAGTTGGCAGAGGGCCCTACTTCACCCGCTGTCTCATATACTGTAATGATGATACATTTTTCCAATGCTACTTTCCAACTTCACTGCCTCATAAATTTTGAATAAGGTAATGGTGCAACGATTTTAAAATTAAGATTAAATCTAGGTCGTAAATTGAATGGATGATTACGATGACCTAGCCTTAAAATTGGAGCCGAATTTAGCATATGGGATATGTTTTAGATTGCCTCTCTTTTTTCCAATGCTTTTCCAAATATGCTCACTGCCTCAGCCTCTGGAGCTGTTGATTTGGCCTGTCGGATTGATTCTCCTATCGAATAATTTAAATTGATTAAATTAAAATTTTATCATCTGATTTTTTTAAACAGATCAACACCTACAGATTCCATATAGCTCCCTGATAGATTCAAATTGACTTAGGAGTTGTGAAGAAAATAAATAAAAATTTTAAAATTTAAAATTAAAATAAAAAACTAAAACTGTGAACCGATCATAATCTAAATTTTAATTTTTTTTATTATAATTTATTTTATTTGATGAGTGATGGCACGGTAATTTAGTGTTGGGCACGGTTTGGAAAGAGATTTCCTAATACAAGTTTGGGCCTAAGAGCCTGATAATTTATATTATTTTAATATTTATAATATAATTATTGAAAATTTTAATATCGAAACTACAATACTATTTATTATTATAATATTAATTTATAAATAAAAAACAAACTGAACATAAAGCTTACAATAATTGAGATTAATATATGCAAACTGTTTTGAGATTACTATAGGACATGCATCTCTTCAGATTCCTACCTTCCCCAAAACAAATCCTTTTTGCAATAAAACCAACTTGGTTTATTTCCTAATAGCAAATTTGCACGAAAATTAACTACTCCAATGAAAATGAAATAGGAACTTTGGCATAGATTAGAATGCGATTTTTATTAGAAATTTGTTAATACCTGAGCAGGAATACAAGAAATTTCAATTAATTAACAAGAGTAGGTTCATCATATCCTTCATTGCAAATGGCAAACAAAATATCATATTTCATGATTCAGCACGAACCTTAAGTTTTTGTTCGAATTTCGTCTTAAAGAAAAACTACAATACAAAACCTGCAGTTTAGCCTATGGCAGTCAATGACTGCAAAAGAATGACATGCTTGAAAACACCAACATTAACAACAAGAGTCTATAATGCTGATTCATTACTATCCTCGGGGCATCTACAAATACATTCTAAAATTCAAGTTTACATGCGGTGCCAATCCCCACTCAGTAACTCCCCATAGGTGGCATGCCGAACGGCGGCATGGGTGGCATTCCTATACCACCCATTGGAGGTACCGGTGGCGGTCCATAACCTCCTCCCATGCCAGGCGGAGCTGGTAATGCAAGAGGCAGCAACTGGGCATACATATTCTGCAAAAAAATAATTCAAACCTTGTTAAAATAAAGACTTGTGCTACGTAAACAAGAAAATTAAGAATGCATTGGACACCTGTTGTGCAACCAAATCCTTTTCTTCTTTTTCTTTCGCTTTCACCTCATTTTGTGATTCAATTTTATCCTTTACAAGCTCGTCAACTTTACTAGCGTACTCACGGATAAACTGTGATGATCAGACATGCAAGATTACACATTTGAATGGAAATTTTCCAATAAATAGCCAAGAGAAGTATATTAAAACAAATAGGCAAACAAAGCAGATCACCTGAAGTAAGTATGGAAAAGCAAAATCAATTATATTGTTGATCCAGGCGAGTTCAAGGGCAACATCAGGACGGATCAAATCATAACAAATGAAAAGACAAGCAGCAAAGCATTCTTTCTTTCCCTGTAATACAAAACCAAGCAGTTCATAAGCTAGAACTTCTGAAGAACAAATATAAATGGCCTGACATGGTTTATTCTTATTAGATAAGCAAATACAGACTGTTCAGTAGCTGCGCAAATAAATTCACTTGGTATAATATCAAGAAACCATTAAACCAAATTTTGCTGTATAAGCAGCTTTTGTGGTAACTTGTCATACCTGATATATCAAGGATTAAAATTTCAAACCATGCCGAGTTTCTGTTGTTGATCAAAATGATACGGTTTCAATCTATATCATGTCGTGCTGGCATAGTTTCAATACTTTTTTTATTTTTAAATATAAATGTATATTAATTAAAAATTAATTTTATTAATATTTGATTATTATATATGTTCGCTATGGATGTTATATTTCAGGTGTTGAGGTGTTGAATTTATATTTCAATATTTTCTCATAAGATAATACCTATTAAATTTTTACAACAGTTGCAAAAAGATATAAATTTAAAAATTATTTTTTAAAAATAAGTAATTCTCAAAATTCAAAACTAAATCTAAAATTATAAAATTATTTGAAAGCTCAAAGATAATTATAAAATTATTTGAATGATTTTAAATTATTTTTTAATGTATTTATAAATTTTAAATTTTTTTAAAATGTATTTGAAATGTTTAAGAATTATATTTTGGAAATTTTTTAGATTATTCTAAATTCACATTAAATTTTCAAAATATATTAAAAATTTTAATTATTTTATAAAATATTGTATTAAATTTTAAAATTATTTTAAAAATGTAAAATAATTCTTAATATTTTAT
>NW_027433735.1:0-14260 GCF_044706935.1 Curcuma longa
TAATGGATAAACAAAACATCATTGTAGGTGCATACCAACAACACACCTCCCACGACTTGAACCTTCCTGAACAACTTTCCAGTATGGCTAAAGAAAGAAATTGAAAAGTCAATCAACAACAACGACAACAACAAAATAAAACACATTTGTTAGCATATACTATATTCCTCAATATACATCATAATGGCAAACAAAACATCTACCTAAAGCATGTCTTGAAACTATGAAGACACATGCCAACATATAAGACAATAAAGAACACCAGTTTTGTTTGTTACGCTCCCTCTTCATCAAAATTCGCAATATTTCTAAATAACTGTGAATATCTTCATTTTGTGCTGCTGAAGGAGCTCCATGCAAGCAAGTAAAAAAGAATGAATCTTTCTATTAATGTTATTTATTGTCTTAATGTAGCATTATATATATGATCTACTAAACAATATTGGTAGTCATTTTTTAAAGTTAATTTGTTTCTAGTTTCAGTTAAAAAATGGATATATAGAAAAATATAAATCTTTTATGTTACTTGTACACTTTTATTGTATCTATCAAGAAAGAAGAAGATGCAATTGTCATTATTGGATCTTGTTGGACACTTCTCCATAATTGTTGATCAAGCGAAAGTGGGAAGGATAATTGGTTATGATATAATTTAATGGATTTGAGGATATATGAAGATGGTGTTCTTGATTAGAAATGAACCTATAATGTTGATCAAGAAGCTGATGCGAGCTAGTTTCTGGAATGACTGCATTGTGTATTGTTGTAGTCTATAGATTAATCCTTGTGGCAATTGAAGACCAGCATCATCAAGCTCCACTGCCCTGGAGCTCAAGCAATTGGCAACTTTGTTGAGATGGAAACTAATTCTCCCATCCATAATTCCTCCTCAATCTCGCCTTGGTACAATTTGAGAATCATTGTACAGCAGGAAGCTTTTGCTTTGAGTGGCATGGGTAAGACAAGTACATTCATTAGTACGGCTCCTATTTCAATTTTGGTCCACTCACAAAATTGCAAGTTTCTCCCATAATAATTGTTATATGAAAATAATCACTATTTATTAATCTAACAATGACCGTGCTTTATCATATATACAAGTTCTTTCCAGGTTTTGCAAATAATAAGCATTCAATTACTGCAACCACATTCTTTCAGAACTTAGGTTATGATTCCTTCGAATAAGAGAAAGGAGAGTGGCAGAAGGGGAAGGAAAAGAGAGGAGGGAGAGAAGTCAGAAGGTTGACTGCTTAGTGGCTAAAAGGAAAACAGGGAAAAGAGATGAGAAGGAATTAAAGGATCAAATGGCTCCTGCTATTGATCCATCGCCTTCTCTAACAAATTCATCTTCTATTGCTTCCCAGAAACCATACAACAGACGATAATAACCTTCAACAGAACATCGTCAACCTCCCATCAATCCATTTTCTTCTATCAATCTATCACCTTCTCTGTGAAATCGATCCTCTTTTATCGCTTTGCAGAAACCACCCAACCTCCACAAACAACTTTTTACAAGCACCACATCTTTGAGTGGGAACCCTAGCGTAAGAGGAGCAGCGGTGATTTCTCTCCATCAATGTGGAGTCAACCTCACCTATTTAGGTTGGGAGGCTCCAGTGGCAATGACGACCTCTCGCAAACGGTGGTGACAACCCCTTGCCAGGGGTGTCAGCAACTGCTCCAGCAGTTGTTCCTCCGTCCCACAGCAACAAACAACATTGTGTACAGGCAGTCAGGTTGTGTGGTTGGGGGCAAACTGATGCCACTGGAATTCGGAACCCAGTTTGCTAACTAGAGCATGACCTGTGGGAGATTAGATGGAAAGTTCGGATTAGAGTTAGGTGATGAAGAAACTCCAAGATCTAGGATTGCCTCAACTACTTTTATTATTAATAATGCATCTTGCTTTCGCACTAGCTTTGCCGAAAGTAGTTCTATTTCACTAGCTATGAATGCTGACTGGCGCAGGGACAATGCAATATTTAAACCCATCCAATTGCAAATAAGATCAGTACCACAAGGCCTACAGATGAGACATGATCATTACAACTGTACATAGTTTTTTTTCATCATTATTTTGATATTGATAGTGCTGGACTTGTTATTGACCTTTTACTTTATCTTGTATTCATGTTATCCCCTTATGCATACTTTGAACATTTGTGCTCACTTTTCCAATATTGTCTTCAACTTCAAGTTTCCTATTGAGTTGGTTGTGCTAGATACTCCATGTGATTGCTTCTTGATCAAGTTATGTTCTCACTTTGATATTGCTTTAGATCACACATGTTAAGCTAAGTCTATCATTAGGTGGATTGACCTCAGGTGGGATGGCATACTAGCCAATATCATCTAGTTCAAGCTACGCACCGAGAGGACTTTCAAGCTATGCCCCGAGACAACGGCACAAAGTGAGATTTTGAATCTTAAATTTTCCTATAAAGTACCTATTTTCCTAAATAACCTTCAAAGAATCACACAAAAAATGATCAAGCATAACAAAGGCAATAGATTGGCAGAACTACATGTCATATCTTACCATAATAAGACGGTTCTTATGGTACACATTAACACCAAAAATTCCTAAAACAGGAGCCTCCTTTGCAAAACCAATTGTAATCCTCACAGACACCTGTATTGTGAGAAGTGGTGTGTTAAACAAAATAACACATTATGCCAGACATGCACTTATGTAAAGTGACACAACATTGTAAGAAAGACATAATACAACAACCACCTAGTCTTATCCCACTAGGTGGAGTCGGCAAAGTATAATATGGATATGATAAATAAAAATATAAACTTACACTTTCTCCATCCACACCCACTTGGGGTTTATATGTAATTGTTTTTATAAATTTCAACTCATCTGCAATACTAACTTGCTCAACAGGCTTGCCTCTTAGTATAATATGAAAATTTGAGAATTTCCGCATATAGAGAATAGAAGCATAAGCCTGAAAAGTAAACTTCCATTAATATAAAGTTGGATATATGCAAACCATTCCATTCACATATGAGAACAGGGCATAAACTCACCCGCAGAGAATATTTAAGCCTAGAAGATACATGGCAATGGACAATCTCTTTGTCAGCTCTTGAAAAGCCTCCACTGTAAGCTTGATCTCTCAGTAATATATCCTGTGGTGAGTAAATTTTAAGTGTTACATTGGTTAATAATAAGAAAAATAAACTTTTTCTGATAAAGATATAACAAGGGCAGTAAGAAAGAAAGTTAAGCATGTAAATGTTTCTGGATATGGATGGAGCTATTAAAAAATGCAGTAATTGTGCAGGCAGAAATGTTAAACAAGTTGTTATAAAATAGTGTAGACAAGAACGCATGATACAGCTGGCACAGAAATTATTGTCAAGCTAAACATATTTGTGCATCACATTGTGCTTTAAATTGTTAAACATGGAATTTTCTTCAACATTTGGGGATACAGATACTAGTATTGTGAATAGAAAAATAACACATTTATGCAGAAGACAATGATACACCACAAATTATTAATTGTGTTGTAAAAGGCACATCTACCCATAGCACAGAAGAGACTGTACAACTTAATACACTTGTGCATCATCGAATAGAGATACATTCTTAAATGTGAAAAGCTAGGTAACAAGTGAATCCTCCTATAAGAATTAAAAAGATGGATCCATAGCACTAAATGCAGATATAGAATTATAGTAGCAAAATTTCGGACTAGTATATAATTAACAGAAATCGTTTTGTCTCCAGAACAATACCTATCCAACACACTGTTTTCTCTAGTCATTGCTACCACATGGCATAACCAAGCAATCCTAGTCCAGTCACATCATTTATTATCACAGAGGAAAATACTTTTACAAAATAAAAAGCATAATCACTAGAAACAGTTCAAACATTAATTAGTTGCATTGTTCTAAAAAGCAGTCCACGTGACAGTGTGCACACATGATGATGCAGGGATATAACGCAATGCATATTTACATATAATAATACATTTACTCTTCAATCGGCTTGCCAAAGCTAACTATTTGTTAGTCTGCTCAACTAAATATCCTTAGAATAAATTTAGATATGAAGAAGATTATTAACTTAATTTGTCTTTGATTGAATGCAAATATATAAAAAAATGACAAGACAGAAGAAAAGAGATTCCATGAACAATAGATATCATTAAAGTAAATGAATGATCCTTTGATGACTAAGAAAATAATTATTCAGATACAGAGCTTCATGAGCAATCCATTAGCCAGAGTGCTCACAATCAGCAAGAGCAGTAGAGTACCAATTTTATAATCCTTATGTCCACCACCATTAGTTGTTTCTTACTGATAATGTTTACTAACATGTGTAGACACTAGCACAAAAAGTGGATGCATGGTTTGCGAATTAAGTTACCTCATCATCATCATCAAAGTCCAATTCCAGGAGCCCATCATCATTCATCCACAAGTTATAAACCACTACTTTGGTTCCATGCAGCCCAATATCTTCAAACTGAATAGTCAAAGAGAAAAGTAAGATTTATCTTATTTAATTAAAATTATGAGAGGTTTCATGCATACTAGAAGTAATCCATTCACAAGAACCATAAGAGAACAACATAGCAATTTTTACCTATTAGTTGTAACTACCCAGACAAAATGAAATCAATCATATCTATCAAGAATATCATGTTCTTCATTTGGAAAAAAAACAAAGAATTTTCAACTAATATAAACAGTTAAGATTGCTCATTTGCCAAATGACAAAATATTTCTACCAACTAAATTATTCCTTAAATCATATTTAGCTAAGCAAGTTAATTTACAATAGGGCACATCAGCAATTATTAGTCCAATCATGAACTCTAACATGTCCGGGATAAAATCAGGTGTGCAATTGAACTGAGCTATGCTTCTTCGGTTGAACCACAAAAGTATTAGTAAGTGTACAGTTTCTTGTTCTTCATAACTACTGGTTAGTTTAATGAGAAAGAAATAATTGGAGAGGGAACAAACAGACACAAAGTTGAAACACAAAGGAACAGGAGAAAAGATCTTAAGAGGAGAGAGAGAGAAATAATAAAGAGGGAGAGATCATCCACATTGATCATAATCCAATATCACTTCCCACATGATGCTAGAATTGGATCTACATGACTTTTTATCAGTTCCTTATTTTGGCATGTACATACCTTTTACAATCGTTTGATCATTCTAACAGTGCTAATATATCTATGTTTTGTATTATAATATGTAACCATGGCAAGGAAAACACAAATTAATTCTGCAATGAACAATTAATATTTTTTCTTGAAATAGTGATCTGAAACCTCCTTGGTGTAAATCCATTTCCATCACGCTACAAAACCACAGTTAACTTTCTTGTTTTTTTCTTATTCTTTTCTTCATCGTCACCTTTTCCATCTTCTATCCACAGCCCAAAACCCAATCCAAATGCTATGTAAGTAACCACTTACTGAGTACACTTCTTAACAGAAGCACACCCAAACAACTTCTAAATCTTAATCAATAGCTAAAAGTTGAGATAATTCAAGGCAGCTGAGAGATGCTTCTCATGGTTTTACTTTGTGGCTAAGGTGCTTCTCGTGGTCTTACTTTTAGACTGTGATTGCTTTAGGCAAGAGAAAAGAGCGTGTTCATGATTCTTAATTCTCAATTCTTCATTTCCGTCTGGTCTGATGTAGGGCACACCCTAACTGAATAGCCCCTTGAGTGGAGATGGTCACTAAATATAGGCCTATTCTCATCAAATCTGAGGGACCCCCCCCCCCCCCCCCCCCCCCCCCCCCCCCCCCCCCCCCCCCCCCACCTCACTAAGTGCACCTAGACACTTAGATTAGGGTGCCTGGTAGGCTAAGTAAGCCATGCTAGGTGAATCACACAAGAACATGTAAAGTCACCTTTATGTTTGATTCGCATCAAGCTCCCCTGTCTCAAACCATAGTCACCCTCAAGATGGACTTAACCCATAATCCACTAAAAACTCAGGACCCATGAACTGGTGTGCTGGCTTTAACACCATATGACATAAGGGCACAGTCCAGCACTCAAAAAGACTAAATTGGTTTCAGATGTTCGCTTAGAAGACTGCCAAGATCCCACAACTTGGTCATGTGGGATTAAGACTTTCCTAAGAGGAAACTATTGCAAAAGGAAATGAACTAGGGAAAGATTTCCCAAACTGCTCGTTCACTCTACTTCATAGGGTTACAATGTAGAGAGGGAAGGAAGAGGCAGAGGAAATCTTTCCCTCACAAACCTATATTTTGCCTTCTACCTAAATCAGGTGGAAAGCCCTAAAGTTAGGCAAAAGCTCAAGTTTAATACAATGATATCTTTACATTTCTAGTTTTTATAAAATCAAGCTTAGAAATTTAAATATCTCTCTCTTCCTCTTTTCTTCCCTCTAAGAAATAAGGAATTTCTCATTATCTCTAAGGAAACATAAGCTGCAAACTAACATAGAACCAAAGTTGAACCTGAAATCACTCAAAATATTGGGACAAAATTGATGAGGCGAAGGGATAAGTATTTCATGAATAGAAAATAAATGCTCTCACACAAAAAATCAATTAAAAACAATCCTAACTCGTTTTTATAGATTGTCCCTAGTTATTTCCCTCCCTGCTAGGAAACTCAATCTGAAGGAGCTGCACCCAACAACCACTAACTACCTCTCAGCCTCACTCATCATGTTAGGTGCTAAGACTAGGCTGCCTGACAAACAGAACTAATGTGCTCACTAAGCGAATCACATACAATAATGTGCATCTACTGACTGCATCACGCCAGATGTAGATCAAAGTAACTATGGTTGTCCTCAAGACATGATTATTTTATAACATGAAAAGTGTCTGATTGACAAACTAATCCTACCGAGTAATAAAATTGTGTGGAGTAAGTGATTCAGGAATCTAATCAAATCAGAATTAAATATTCTGTTTTCTCTTAATACAGAAAATTAAGTCCTATTTTCGATAATTTGCTTTATTGAGTCAATTTAAAAAACCAAAGAATGACAAACTAATACAAATGTATTGAAAGCAAGATAATACAAGGAAATATATCAAAGCATAACACACATTCCTCAATATGCTTTAGAACCAGTCTTGAGTTTTTATAAAGAGAGTACCTGTAGCAAAAGCTCTTCCATTGAAGAAAAGGGGGACCAATCAAGGATGGCTTTCAAGCTACTATCCCATTCATCCTGTGAACTCAAGATTATTGGTATTTTCTGATCATTCACTATGTGGAAATCAAGCTGCAAAGAGAAAAGACAACAGGTTTACCACATTGATGAAAATACCTATTTGAAGATGGAAATATTGAAAGAGGATTATGTTACCATAGGAACGACAATGTCATCTTTCATTGTTCTTCTCAAGAATGTATACGACAGCAGGCCAATGCACAATGTTACATTGCTAGAAAACACAGCTATAAAGTATAAGAACAACAAATATAGGAGAATACCTAATAACTAGCTTCACAAAATCATATAGATGGAGAAAATGACAATTGTCTTCATTCAGCAAAGTATAAGCTACAGAACTAGGACAGAAACTGAAAAAATGTAAAATGTAATAAAATGAAATAAAGAAATTTACAAATTATGGTAAAGATATGCACATACTTAGATACTTTTATAGTAGCTGGCAACGCTCAAAGCAACCCTTAACATGTTTCATATTAGCCAAAAACTAGCTTTAATCAAAGTTTGTTCCTCTTCAATAGTGCAACATCTCCTAGGAGCCTCCACACAAGGAAACCAATCTTTGCAAAGAACAACTCTTGCATCATTCACTCAGAGGAATGAGCAATGTGCAAGTCAGCCTCAGAAGTTTGGATCAATAAGCACCAACAATTGGACAGTTTGAAATGTGAACTTAGCATAGTATCAACAGTGGGCATTCAGTAGAGCTATGTTTGTATTGATGCAAATACAAAGATGTACTTCATTCATAAAAGCAAACAGACATCCCTTGAATGATACTCATGAAGATCACCCTTCTTGTGTGATCCAAGGGGTGACTAAGGAAAAGATGGTCGATGTTTTGTTTTCAATTGTTGTAGACTCTTATGGCATAGGCATGGCATAAAACTTAGTCACTTGTGATGCTGCTACACGGCGATTGTGAAACACCAACTACATTGAACAAACTGCTGGTTGATACTAAAAATCCATGTGAGGCATCTTTTCCATATGCCAAAGCTCAAGCAATTTACAACAAAGCTAGCCCTCTGCCTTGAGTTCACCCATTAATGTAAGTCATGTTTTATTTGGGTTTATCCATGCTCAAAAAGAAAAATGGAGGACTCTAATATGTTGAAGGAAACGTCCTGAATATACAAACAGTTGCATAGGTTCCATTACATAGGGACTCATGTGAGAAATCATATCAATGACCAAAAAGTCCCTACCTTATGCAGTGAACAAAGAGCAGTACAAGCTCAATTACTTATGTGGAGCAAACCTACATTCCCCAAATTCCCAAGATTAAAAAGTTAAATTGTAACTAAATAAAGATCATTTGAAGATGACAAATACAGTGAATGATGTGGCATAGGGATCAACAAGAGTGCAAAAACTTTACCTTCCACGGTTAGCACAACTAAATACAATTGCATCAGCACCTAATCTCATGGTACTCGTTTTGAAGCCATTTCCATCTGTAGAGAGACACACACATACAAATAAGATAACAAATAAAATAGATATGTCATCAGCGGATCAAGCATATTGTGAGTGATACTCAAATAAAAAAACAAGTCATATTAATCCACTGCCATGGATGAAATTGTCCAATGTAGTTTACATTCAAAATTTACGGAAAAAAGAAGACAGAAGACAAACATAGTTGGTGCT
The DNA here is from genome assembly GCF_044706935.1 of Curcuma longa. Classification (NCBI taxonomy): domain Eukaryota; kingdom Viridiplantae; phylum Streptophyta; class Magnoliopsida; order Zingiberales; family Zingiberaceae; genus Curcuma; species Curcuma longa. The sequence continues at coordinate 8,870 of NW_027433735.1, forward strand.
TTGTAACTAGTATTTTCGAAGAGAATAGAAATGAAATGCATTGTAACTGAGCTACAAAATCTATTTACTAAGAAACTCTTGAATATTCTTATTTGTTAAAAAATTATTTATATGATAATGAAAAGGCTTCATCGCATTTGTTAGAGAGAATGACTTGAGGTATATTCACCATCCAATTACTGAAGTTTCTATTCCTCCCTTGCTTAAAAATGAATATGCATTAAAATTATCAAAATCAAAATATCAGAGACGTTTACCTTGTAACTTTTGTAGATACTCATTATAATGCAGATATATAAAAAATGATTAGGACTAATCTTTAGCAAATTAGAACACCATATTTAAGTACAGCAAAATGTGCAGAATTTGAATATCAGAAAGCATTTTAATGTACATGTATAAAAGCTGTAAATCATTGAGAACAATATTCTAAAACAACAGTGACATTGTTATGAAGCACTAACTCAATTAAACAATACAATCTGGAATTGTAAAAAATGTTAACAAGAATTTTATCAATTTAAAAAATATATATATCCATAATAAAGTTAAAAAAAAAGTAATGTCTCATTTTAATCATCAAACATTGCCCAACTATTTGGGGTCAGCAACATGAATTTCATCTCTTTATTGAACTCTATGCAAGTATAAGGAGAGCGAGTGGGAGTCATGATCAGGCGGTAAGCAGGTGTACAAGTTCAAGCAGCATGTGAAAGTGATCAGACAGCAAGTGGTTGTTCATAATTGGTCGGCAAGCAATGGAGCATGCAACAATTGATCAAACAGTGAGTGGTAGTGCATGTGGCGGGTGCAAGCGATCAAGTGACAAGTGATGACACAAACAGTAGTGCTGCAAGAGACAGGATGTGAACGATTGAACTATTGAGCGATATTAATGAAGATAAGACAACACAAATGGGAGGTGCAACAGGGTAATTTTATTATTTTGTCCTCTTCTTCCCTTCCTCTCCTTCCCATTTCCCTCCTCTCTGTTCCTTTTTCCACTCCTGTTTCCTTCCTCCAGGGTAAGTAAACCCATAATGTATGAGAGGATAAATTCTTTTTTTTAAGTATACATTAAATTTAAATTGTTCCATAAACCCACCTCATAAGTACAATTTAATCTTAAATGATGTTTTATTAGATGCTTAGAATTTCAAAATACAAGGAAATTAAATGCATATATTAGACGCCTACAAACATTTCTACCAATGAACAATAATTTTTATTTCTAATGGTCAATTAAATTTACGCAAAAAACCTCCAATTTACTAATTGTCCTTGTTAAAGGTTACTCTTTCCTAAATTTCCCTATTATGGTCCCATGAAAAATAATATACTCATGTGAGCCTTAGAACATGAACAATGTACAACTCAAAATTGTTCTGAGTAAAAACAGAACTGAGACTACGTTAGGGATTTTACAAATTAAATTCTATTAAATTTTTTGTATTTATAATTATTTCTCATAACAATAGTTTTCCCCCCTCTGATTTTAAGGGTCCTAGATCTGCTGCTACAAGGAATGAAATCGGTGACATTTTTGTACCTCACTTATGAGATCAGCATAGTTTCTATAAATTGTGAAGAGGGAAATTGAGCATGGGGTAAGACAATAAGCACATAATGGAGCACACATTCATGCATAACATGCTTATCGCTCGGAAAAAACTATTAAATGGAATGTTTTGCCATGCCACTACTAGTAAAATGTCCCGAGAGTGCAACCAAGTATTAAGGACTTCTTGAATGCATTAAATGAGTTGTGAGCCAATGACTTCCCGCCAAAAAATTCCATTATGCACAAGGGACTATAGACATATATGTATAAACAAAAAGGAAATATTTAAGATATGTACAAGCAGTGGAATTATTGTGGAGTAAACATGGCTTGCGAGAAATTGATGATCCTCCTATGCCACCTAAAGCTTTTTAAGAAAATCATTAGTCTACATAGTTTGACCATAAAGCTTTTCGAGCTCCCTTTTGCAATATTTGACCAAAATAGAATATGTCAAAGACTCAGCTTAATTCTAAATCCGCATAAATATGAAAATTAAACTTGCCGGAACTTGATTATAGCAACAATATTCTAAAGCTCAAGAACTTCAAGTGGACATAGCTATGATTACCAAAACGAATGATAAACTAAAAGAAGGGATCAGCATTCCATCCTTTAAATGCCCTAATGCAAAAGATTAGAATCAATGAGAAGAAAACAAATTGATCGCTGTAAACCAGCTTATAGATAATAAGAATGAAGAAACAATTAAACTATACGGAAGAATCTACAAACAATTGAAATAAAATGTAGATTAAAATGTATCTCTCCAGTTAAAATTCAAACAAAGGAGAAAAATTGATAAGATAACTGGAATTTCCTTGAAACCTGATCCAAGAAAGTAAAAGGAAGTTTTAGCAATTATTGGACTATATTAGTTTAATGTTTTATCCAGAAAGGAATCAGCAGAATTTTGTAGAGGTTATGAATTGCTGGTTAATGTTGATACTAAAAGGCTATCTCACTGTGTGTTGCATAGATGACTTCATGCGCCTCACTTATCCAAACCAAATGCATAATAATATTTTTTATGAAAATAAATGAAATTAAAGATGAGAGAATAGTAATTACACTGGCCAATGGTCGTCTTTGACGTCTTTGTTGAAAAACCAAGGCTCATGCATCGTCGTATACCTTCAGGGTCCATACCCCCTCCATCATCTGCAAAATTCTCCTTGGTAAATGTAAGAAAACCAACAACCTACCTTCTACCTGTAACTACAAACAGCTGTAGATAGAAGCAATAATGGAGCTGATATTGGAAAAGAAACTCATGGGCCATAGCTGCATACAACAGTCGCTAGGGGAAATAGTGGAACTGGACATCAACCAAACTATCTATAGCCAATGTACAAAAACTATGCCAAATTCTCTTCCAATAGTTGCATCCATTCTAAATTAAATGATTCTGATATTAAGCAGGGGGATATTTTCTAAAAAAATAAAAGGAAATGTGGACATGTTGGAATGAAGAAATTTCAAAAACACAAAAATAACACAATAAAGTATCTTTACTACATACTTAAATTCCTAATGCAGATTCAAATATCTGAATCCAAATGAAGATGAACCATATCTTAGCCAATGATCAGAAGTTTTAGAGAAGCAAAACTTCAAAAAAGTAAAACAAAATAATAATAATCCTTTGCTGGACATATTCATGTTACCAAATCCTACTCTGGTTCTCAGCAGGATATAATTAAATTTGGATCAGTACTAGACAATTCCATTTCTACTCAGAGAAGAGTTGTGTGGATGAAAAGTACCTTGAAAAAGCAACATAGGACTGTTATCTTTTGAGTTGCTGACCTTATCAACCTTCACAAGGGTTGCACCATTTTGAATCTGAAAAAACAGATTATTGGAGCCTCCAAATAGGAAAAAAAATGTTTCAACTATTCTTCAAACCATTCAGAGATGATGGAGAAAAAAATAAAAGCATATAACACAACTTAGGATCTGATATTATCTCAGAAATGCTGTAAGATCTTATTCAGATGAAAGACCAATTCCAAAAGAACATTTAAGAGCCAAGCATACCTCATCAACCGAATTATCAAGGAGTTCAGCTATAGCTGCATATACAGGATAAACAATGATAAACATCATGCTTAAGCCAAATATATCTTACAAGCAAGGTTTTAAAAATCATACACAAATGGAATGCTGCAAAATCACAGAATAGCACAATGCATATGCAATATGTCAATGACTATACAGATGCATATGAGGTAATTATTAAGAAATTATTTGTCTGGCATTTAAAATTTGATGTGAACAATTGGTAAATGAGCACAAGACAGATAACAATATGCGACAATAGGTAGTATTCCTTTGAAAAACAAGAGGAGGCAAGATATATCTCTGATAAGAGATAGCAACTGTTGGATTGAACAAATGCATGTCATGGTTATAAAATAGCTTGATTTATTAGGGAGGGAATAGTCACTAATGCCTCTTTATCCATTCATGGTATATCTCTGATAATTAGCATTCAGTGCACTGAGACAATGCATGTCATGGTTCTAGACAACTTGACTTAGGGAGGAAAACTTATTAAAGTCTTTTCATCCGATTTCATGGTATATAGAACGTAAAACCTTCAAATTCAGGACTTAACTGAACAAGTCCTACACTCTCCATCCTACATGTATTTAACACATTACAATTAATGGATATGAAAGATGCATTTGGCCACTAGTAAACAACCTGGGACAGGTATATAAGAAAACAATAATTAGTTTTTATGAGATACTAACACTTAAACCCCCTGAAACAACTTTGTGATTTAACTACTATATTATGTACAGAATTTTACAACAAATATTAACATCTGCAGGATCATGTTGATGGAAACGCTGAACAAGAAGATGGCTGATGGTGCAAGTAGTAGTTTTTTGCTTTAATATTGCATAGCTAAGTGGGTTAAAAAAAGCTTTTTGAGCGCAACTGCTAATACTATACAGTTTATCTTTCTAAAGAAAAGGACTAAAAAAGCATTGCAGCCATCCCTTAATTGTTTTGGCTCCCCACGTAAAACAAAAGTTGTTTTCTTTTGCCCATTGGGTTACAACTTACAATGAGGATTAGCAACCTTGCCCATGATGGCTATCATACCAAGCAAAATTCGTCAAGAGGGATGCATACCACCAAAAGCCCACTTGTGCGAAGTAGCGTTGGTGTGCAAAAATTTTGGATGCACGCGCGCTCGATCAAAATCAGATGACTCCGGCGCGACTGCAGCAACAGGGGGTAGCATAAGATGCAGAACAGAAAACATCAAATAAAAGGGTTGGCTGAACTTCAGTGATATGAGGTACAAAGAACCATGCCGGGCAGAAGGCGAGACTCCTGAGGGGACTTCATACGCCCCTGCTCTCCAAAAGTAGCGGCATTCGAGAACCCTGCGCCTCTTCTGCTCTTCGTCTCCCTTCGGGGCCACGGAGGAGCGTACCCGATTGACGCCGCCATCAGCTGACGACCCAAGGACCACCACATCGTCGCCAGGAGATTCGGTCGGCGGCATGGTGGCGTGGGGTCCGATCGCAGGCGAAGCAACACAATCAGAAACCCAACGAGAGTTTGGAGAATCCGGGCGAAGCGAGAGGAGGATTGAAACCCTACCAAGGATTTGGGATTTGCAACAAACGACTCCTCGAATTTGCATCGTGATTTTCTATTAATATATATAGATTTCGTTCCGATATATGCCACGTGGAATCTTGATGAAGGTATCTAGACTAGAATCAAGGGCTACGATCGATCCTAATAATTAAGCTTTTATTCCATAAAATAAAATAGGATTAATGGGGAAAATATTAATATTAATA
>NW_027433736.1:0-7695 GCF_044706935.1 Curcuma longa
GTTAGATGAACAATCGCATAAATTGCAGGCAGTTACACATGTAAAGTAAAGGAATGCTTACTGTTTACTTATTTATTGTGTCTTTTTCTTTCATTTGAAAAGTTATTGAAGCTCATTCAAAAAGTCCCAATGGTTGTAGTATTAAGAAAAGACACTATTAAAAGAGGCTTTAATTAATGAAGAGACGAGTTTCTTTTCTTCTTCTTTAATCAAAAGTATACAATCTATGAGATCATAATATCATACTCTCTATTCATTTTCCTGTACTATTCTGACTTAAGCGTCGGAAAGGCAATGATAAAGTGCACCTTAACCACCTCTTACTGAGTCTTCTCAGGGGTAGCCGACTTTTTCCTATCAATTTTTTATCTCAGAAGTTATTGTCACGTCATCCACAAAAGTTAATCTTCCATGATTCATCAGGGATTTGACCCACTCTTGTACTCAGATCAAAATATTTTGGTGTTATTTGTGAGAAATCAAACTGAGATGTAGAGATGGGTCATATCCACATAGGTGACGGAAGAACTACCCACTAATAGAGAATAGACTATACCTACAAGTGAACCAAAAAATATAGAACAAATTATAACTGCTACTGTTCATGAAATATTATAACAACAATAAGTTCCCATTCCACCTCCTATGGGAGGAATATTGTCGAATTGGAACAGTGTCAAGAGTCTACTGTACCACCTCCTCAAGCTCCAATAAATCAAGAATATTATATGAGAAGGCTGATGTCTTGGCAAATTCTTACCTTTTCTCAAGCTATTTTAGATGAAGAATTGCTAAGTAGATTCCAATCACTTCAAATAGGAGATTATGTGGGGACTGCACACTCAAAAAAACATTGGGGTGATTCGAAAATGCAAAAGAGAGGCATTTAACCATTTTGAATAGTTGGTTCCCCTCAGCAACAATCTCCTCTAGGGCAATGACAGAGAACACCTCAACAAATCTGTTATAATGAAAGGAGGAGAGAGGGTTCTCATCAACAATATGACCCCTAAGAGTTTGAACCCAAAAATAGAAATTAGATATTCCTTGATAATTCCCTTCAAAGAGGTATGATAAACATAATCATAGGAGGAATGACTGACGGGGATTATTAATTATGATCGAAAAGCTCATGGATGACTATTGGAAAGTTATTGTATAAAGACCAGATAAAAATCCATGAAGGGACCAATGATTAGCTTTGGTCCAGAAGATTAAGAGGTGTATCAATGTCTCACTCGGATGCATTAGTCATTCAAGCTACTATAGCTAATTATGACATAGGCCAAGTGTTTGTGGATATGGGGAGTTCCATTGTTGTTCTTTTGAAGGGAACTTTAGATCAAATGTAGGTAGACTTAACAAAATCGTATGCTATATCTACTTCTTTATTTGGATTTACAAGGCATGAAGTTTAGCCTTTGTGACAAATTGTGCTATCTATCTCTTTGGGGAACGAGCCTTTATGGAGAACCATATCCACTATTTTTATAATGGTGAATGCTTCTTCCACTAATAATGTTATCTTGGGAAGACTTACGATCAATGCTTTTCAGGCAGTGGTTTCTACACATCACAAAAAACTTAAAGTTTCCTGTTGAATCCTCAATAGGTGAAGTATGAGGCGATCAATTTTCTGCTCACAAATGTTATGTGGAGATGATCCGAGTGGATCGTAGACAAAGTTGAGATAGTCAAAATAAATATTCATGACGAAGTGTAGAGGTGCAGGTGCTAGAGGAAATTCCTTTGTCAGAGTCATTCAGAGAAGAACAAGAAAGCATATCCATCATACTCGAACAACCTCATAAAACTATCAAGGTTGCAGCCGACCTCCCTGAAGACATGAAAAGCAGGTTAATCTCTTGATTGATAAAAAATAAAGATATTTTTGCTTGGTCAGAATTAGAAGTTCAAGGGGGTTTCGCCACATGTAATGGAGCATCCTCTCAACATACTACCGAGTGTCTAGCCAATTAAACAAAAGAAATACATTTTGGGGTTGAGAAGGATAAAATTATTAGGACAGAGATCCTTAAATTACTAGAAGCAGGCCATATCCAGGAGGTACAATTTCCAACATGGCTTGTTAACATTGTACTCATGCAAAAACCTGGGGCAAATGGAGGGTGTGCATAGATTTCCAGTATCTCAACAAAGTTTATCCTAAAGATTATTATTCTTTGCCATAGATAGATTAACTAATAGACTCAACTATAGGATATGAATTTATTTGTATGTTAATTAGATGCATATCAAGGATATCATTAGATACCTCTAGCACAATAAGATAAAAAACAATTAGTTTTATTACTTCAGATGAAACATTTTGTTATCTAGTCATGTCGTTTGGTCTTAAGAATGTAGGAGCTACTTACCAAAGTCTGATGGATAAAGTTTTCAAGAAGTAAAAAGGCAAGAATGTTGAATTATATATGGATGATTTATTAGTGAAGTCAATCTCTATTGAGTCTTTGGTAAAAGACGTTGAAGAAACTTTTGAAACATTACGAGGATATAATTTGAAGCTTAACCCAGACAAACACATTTTTGGAGTCAGAAGCGGCTGATTTTTGGGTTATATTGTTACAAAAGAGGAATTAAGCTAATCCTATAAAAGTACAAGTTTTACAAAACATGAAGACACCTTAAAATATTTGGGAGGTCCAAAGGTTAGCAGGGAGGATTACTTCTCTATCCCGTTTTATATCCAGATTAGCTAATCAGAATCTCCCCTTCTTCAAAATACTCAAAAAGTCAGGAAAATTTATTTGGGATGAAAAATATGAAAAAGCCTATACAAACGAAAGGTTAGCAGGGAGGATTACTGCTCTATCCCGTTTTATATCTAGATTAGCTGATCAGAATCTCCCCTTCTTCAAAATACTCAAAAAGTCAGGAAAATTTATTTGGGATGAAAAATATGAAAAAGCCTATACAAACGATAAAAGGTATCTTTTAAACTTACCAACTCTTTCTGAGCCTATTCCAAGAGAACAATTATGGCCGTATTTGACTGCTTATGAGGGGGCTATTAGCTTTGCTATTGTCAAGTAGGAAGAAGATATCCAAAAACCTATCTACTTCATTAGTCATTTATTAAAATATGTAGAGAGTAAATATAGTATGTTGGAAAAACTTACATATGCTTTGTTACTAACTGACGATTAAGACCATATTTTTTATCTCATCCATTATAGTACTCACTAACAATGCTTTGGGACAGATTCTCTCTAATCTTGAAATTTTTGATCGATTAATTAAATGGACTATGGAACTTAGTGAGTATGAAATACAATATGAGTCTCATACTGTCATAAAAGCTCAGGCTTGGCCAGCTTCTTGATGGAAATTCCGGAAAAAATAAAGGAGGAAGCATGGAAAATTTTGTAGACAGATCATTAACCAAACAAGACAGCGATGTTAGTATTATGTTGATTTCTCTTCAAGGGGGAATGCAACTATAAGTCAATGCTTAGTAAGCGCTATCTAACTCACAAAACACATAAATACATATATATATGAGAATAAAACTGCATGCTCAAAGAATATATAGCAATTAAACTAAATCTTGCATTTCTCAAAGGAACAAACAATTCTAACTTGCTAAACTTGGAAATAAAGAAGCTAAACTTGCTGAATTGAACTTCAATGATACTTGTTTCGTTAGTTCAAATACGTATAGTTTAATACTTCAAAATAATAATAATTTTCTCTTGGGCCGAGGCTTAGTACCAAAGCGCGCTCCCTAATAGAAACTGAGGTAGCTCGCCCCAGTCTTATGAGGGTAAAGACCTTGGTCTTACCAGGGCCAAGACCTCAGAATTGGTTGGATTTATTTAACAACAACCTCAGTCGGGCATTGGTCACCTGGATTTATTTAACAACAACCTCGGAAGTCGGGCACTAGTCTTTTAAAATAAAATACTTATTATCTTTTTAATACTTCTAATATAAAATACATCGGCATTTCTTCGAGCACTTGGTGTGCTACGGATCCAAATTCTAGAACTTGAGATTTTACAAAGACCTTGGTCTTGCTTTGTCTACAGCTACTCATAACCCCCTAACAGGATTTAATAAGACACTAACAACCTTCTACTCATGTGAGTTTAAAACAATTTAAGCCTATTCAGCTGAAAATTGAAAGCTACAGATTCATGATTTGGAGCAACTGAACTAAAATTAGTTACAATGCATGCTACAAAAAAATCCGGAACAAATACGAAACTATACATACTCCTCGATATTGTTTTCATGCTTCTACTAACCCTTAAAACTTTTAAACATATGTTTTTTTTTGTGTCTACGCTACAACATTATGCAAGCATAAATATATAAATAGGCTGTAGTTGATCATGCTCAAGGAGATAGCAGAGAAAACAAAAATGCACTGTAAGAAAAAGATTCGGCCATGCCACACTCACATGCTAAGTTACTGGCTTCTCATGCTATATAAGGTAGCAAGGAAAATCAAACCAAAATGCTAACTAACCGGGGCTAGTCTTGCTTAGAGAAGAGAAACCTTACAACATGCTTCCGAAATTCAAAGAAGGAAAACGAAATCGCGAAACTACTCCTACTGCAGGTGAGTAGCAACTTACCTTGCATTCTTGGACTTACAGTCGACGGAGACGACCTCTATGGTTTTAGAAAGGTTGCTGCTTCGGAGATCCCTTAACGTCTGGGTGTTCCCCTCGACGAGGAGATCACAAAACTATGCCGATCCCTCGGAACAACCCTCAGTCGGCAGTCGGAGGAGAAACCTAGCGGCGGCTTCGTTTTCACCCGAACAGAGGACGCCGACGCGAGGGAGAGAAGAGGAGTTAGGGTTTGGGGAAAAATACAATCGATTCTCTAACTTAACCTCTTTTATACCTGTAATTATTTTCAGTTCCTAAAATCGCTTAATCAATATTTCGTTCACTAGTTGTTTATGAAACATCTGCTGGATTCTTGGCTAGCTGAAACGAGTTAAGGTGCCTCTTGGATAGGGGTTTTGGGTTTGAGCCTCAGCTTGGCCTCTTCTTGTAGCGATTTTGTTTCTTTTTGTAAAAATACTAAACGACCTCCAAAAATTATATAAAAATACTCTAAAAATTTCTAAAAATCTTTAGAATATTTCTATGGCATTTTAAAATATTTTTAAGCACTTTAAGGACTCGAAATAAGGAAATTTGGGATGTTACAAGATGAATTTGACAAATCATCAAGGTCAGAGAGCAATGACAAAGTCACTGACGAACTAGTAAATCTAGTTCGAAAAATGCTAAGGAATAAGCATGGACTTAGAAGATCAGAGATGAAGAAGGTGGTGTAGAAAGCTAACTCCAACAAACCACTTACAAACAAGACAGAACTCACTTGTTATGGATGTAAGAAGAAAGGGCACTTCAAGTCTAAATGCTCTAACCAAAAGAAAGAGCACAAGACCAAGAAGAAGGTGCTCAAAGCAACATGGGATGAGTCATCTCTAGGATTCAGAAGAGGAAGCCAACACAAGCTTCCTAGCACTCCCAACTCGAGACGAACCAGTTGAAACAGAAAATGAATTAGACAGCAACTCAAGTACAAGTCACGGATCTGCATCCATTTCAGAAGGACCATCAACCTCTGTAAGTATTGAAAAGTTATATTCAATCATTTATAGTTTATCAAAAAAATTGGCTAAGTCCAATGCTCAAGTTGAATCACTCCAAGAGTAGCTAGCACTCCTTAAGGAGAGTGTCAACTCCAGGTCACCAACTGAAAATGTTCAAGTTGGAAACTCAACTCAAGTCAAATTTGAGGAAGAGAATTCTAGGTTGAAACTTCATATTAACGATCTGAAAAGATCATTGAAAAATTTCACTTTGGACTCCAAGTATTTTGACATGATGCTTGGAATTCAAAGGGCTGGAACAACAGATCTGGGCTTCTGATACAAAGCCAAACATAAATCATATATGTCTTTGTTAAATCGATCCAAGAAATCAAGAGTTGAAGCATGGGTTCCTAAGTCCAACCTGACCAATCCAGTTGGACCGAACCAGTACTAGGTCCCAAAGGATCAAATACATTATTTGATTTGACCTAGAGGGGTCATGATCCAGGGGGATCTAAAACCTTACATGTTAGATAAAATTGTGTGTTTTTTTATTTTTTATTTTTTCTTAGAATAACCTAGGCTAGGTAAGGACCCAAAATTTGATTAACACTTGTCCAACATAGTACCAGAATGAGTCAAGATATTAGTACGTTAGAAAAACCCAGTCTAAGTGGTCAAGTGGGGTAAGGAGTACCTTAATTGATTTACTTGGCTGAGTGAAACTAATCAAAATTATCTCATCAAATCATAGACTAGTTAGACTAAATTTTCTCCCTAGATTAGCTAAATATGTAATTTCTCAAACTATCTTTGTCTTAGAAAGTAGTCATTGCTTCGATAAGGAGAAGTCCTTTGTGCTGCCGCCACTGCTTGGAAGCTAATTTTTAAAATACATATTTAGTCAATCTAAAAGTTAAACTTGAATTTAACCCAAGATTAATCAAATATTAGATAACAACTTATTTATTTAATCAAGATAAAAATGAAAAATTATCTCACATAACCCATAGGATTAACTATGTGATCATCTAGAAATTGGTGAGATGAAACTAGGATTAAAACTTTTAATTATTAAAATTTCTAATCTAATTAATTATTAAAATCTCTAATCGGACTAATTATTGAAATTTTAATTTACTAATTTTTAAAATTTAATTAACTAGCTTTCAAAATTTTAATTAACTAATTTTTAAAATTTTAATTAACTAATTTTTAAAATTATAATTAACTAATTTTTAAAATTTTAATTAAATAAGTCTTAAATTTTTAATTAATTAATTAAATCTTAAATGTTAATTAATTAACTAAGTCTAAACTTTAATTAATTAATTGATTAACTAAGTCCTAAAATTTTAATTAACTAAGTGTTAAAATTTTAACTAATTAACTAATATTTAAATTTTATAATTAACTAATTTTGGATAATTAACTAAAGTGTTAAAACCCTAATTAACTTAGTTTTGAATCCTCTTAAAATTTTTTAATCAAAACTAAAATCCTAAACTTAAATTAAACTCAAATTCGTTAAAAAGCCTAGCCCAACCTTATCCGAGCGCTTGGATAAAACTCCAGACACCCCGACTCGCTTCCCGAACACTGCCCACAGTTTTGTGAAGGCACCCTTGGTTTTAAGGATCCAGGGCCTGGATATTCTTTTCAGGCGCCCCACACCGCATAAATCTGGGTGCCCCGATTCAAATCCATGTGCCCGGAATTGGTTTATAAAAGTGACATGAGATCCACAATATTAAACCGCATAAATCCTATTATACCTCTAAAATTCCCTCTTCCCGCGCCGTCGTCGAGCATATAGGTCATTAGGATCTTATATTTTCGCCAAAAATGCCTAGGTAAGCCCCTAAAACCAAGTCTAAAATAATGTTAAATTAATGTTTTCTTAGTTATAAAACTTTATTTATGCATGCATTAGGATTAAGAGGAAGACCACTGAGGCTGGCACCTCTAGTACCCCTTGTACAGACCCCAGGTTCCCTCTGAGGAACTTAGGACTAGGTTTGCATCATTGACATTTGTACCCCCTACATTCTAGATATATATGTAGGACATTTTTCGCACGATCATGCATACCATCCATGGAGGTCGTAGAG
>NW_027433737.1:0-4760 GCF_044706935.1 Curcuma longa
TGAGAGGGGCATCCATTCTCACATGCTTTTGCTTCGATTACAATGCACAAGAAAAGAAATATAATTAACCTTTTGAATTACAACAGTTGGATGTCTCTAAGGCCTAGTTTACTTGGAGGTGCGGAAAGAGAAACTGCGGAAAAGTTTCCCTTGCATGCATGCATCCTTCGTTTACTTTCGAAATTTTTAGGAAAGAAAGGAAATTTCATCCATCCGTGGATCTTTTTTTCTCCAAAATCTATCACCCCGAAATCGGGCGGAACGCGGACGGACGGACGGACGAAAAATAAAAAAAAACGCCGCTGCTCGTCGAAGTCATGGCGCGTCACCGGCAGATCAAACGGAGGTGGTCGCTTCTCTCCTCTCCGACACCGACGCGAAGGTGTTCGTCGCCCTTCCCCGCACGCTCCCTCTGTCCCTTCTCCGTGCAGCCTCGTCCGCGCGCTCTCTTCTCGGGTTCCCGGACGTTCCGCCGCCAGCAGAAGGAGCCGAACCCCTAGCGTTCCAGGCGTCGAGGCTTCAGCAGTTTCCCACCTCATTGCGTCGATCGCAGGCGGCTCGGATGATTTGGAATCGCAATTGCGCCTGCTGAATCTGACCCCTTCCCACGCCCTGGTTCTGGAGGTTCTCCGCGCGTCGAACGATCGTGTTGTCTCGGCGTTGCGCTTCTTCCACTGGGTTTTGGATTCTCACCCTGACTTCCGTCCTAATTCTGAGGCTTATAATCAGATGGTATGCAATCTCGGTCTCGTTGATGATTACGACAGCATGCATTGCATGTTAGTCCAGCTCTCCTCCATGGGGTATTCTCTAACCGAAGTGGCTTTCTCCTTCCTGTCGCGGTAGCGGCGGCCGGAGGAGGGTCATTTTGATTCGGTGGTGGAAGAAGAGTGGCAGAGACAAAGCTGGCGGAGTAACAATCCTCCGCCTTCGCCCATCTCCGCCGCCAACATCGCGATGAAGATCGAAGAGATGAATCAATACAGGCATTAAAAGGGGACTTTTTTTTTTCTTTGACCTCTACATGCCAAAATTGTTGTTGTTGTGTTCCTATTGAAGATTCTATAGTTAATATTCTAATTCACATCTTACCTACCTTGGTGTGGTTCAATTCTAGTGCACTCTGGTGCGCCATCTGAAAGCACATACATTGCCGCTTGAAATGATATAGATGGAACTTGTAGAAGTCATTCTCATCTATTAATAACTAAGAGGGGCATTCATAAACAGGTTGATGCAAATAGAATATATCACTTTAAAATAAGTCTTTCCCATAAATGAAACCTATTCAGGATGTGTAGTAAATATATCTTATATTGTCTGAAATATGATTTATTTTATTTTAAATATGCTATTTTCAATACACTTTGCCATTGTTTTTTGGTGTTTTACTGAAATCACCCATGAGATCATTGACTGAGGCACACCCCTCTTTTATGTGCTACACCATGCAAGCTGATAAAATCATTGACTGAGGCACACAAATACGTCTTTTATGTCACAGTTTTTCATAGGTCTCATCAGCTATCAAGTAGTATTTGCCTTATAAGTCTCCATCACAACATCATCACAGTATTTGTGAGGGGTAATTCCTATTAAATCTATGTAGTCTGCTTTATGCTGTTGTTCATTTTGCTAACATTTCTCTTCCTATATTTGTGATCCCATAAACTAGGTGAATTGTGCATTTGACAGGTACCGTGACCTTCTCCTGTCGCATTTTATGTTTTCAGTTAATTCTAAACTTCCAAAGCTCTCTCTGACCATTTCCCTGATGCATATATATTCAGGATACAGATAATGTTTTTGTATCTCTTTTTGGTACTGTAAATTGAACGGCATTGTGCATTTGGCATGTGATTCGACTGTTCAGTAAATGTTAAAACTTATCATGTTATCTGTGCTCATTTCTCTTGTCCACGTGTTATGCATGCAGGATAATGTTTTTGTAAATGTCATTGCCTCAGTGCAATACCGTGCTATGGCCAACAAGGCTAGTGATGCTTTTTACAAACTGACCAATACAAGAACTCAGATTCAGGCTTATGTCTTTGATGGTATGGTTTTGTAACCTTGTCTTGTGTTCAGATGTGATTCATAGCACAAGCACAACAATGAAATATTTCCAGTTGAATGTTCTTGTCTGACATAGCATTCATGTATCCAGTAATCAGAGCCACGGTACCAAAGCTCAATCTGGATAATGTATTTGAGCAGAAGTCTGAAATTGCAAAAGCAGTTGAGGATGAGCTGGAAAAAGCTATGTCAACTTATGGATTTGAAATAGTGCAAACATTAATTGTAGATATTGAGCCAGATGAACATGTAAAACGTGCAATGAATGAAATTAATGCTGGTACATCTCTGAATTCCTCAAAAGTATATTTTTCAACATCCTTGGTCTATATAAAGTCGTGATTCATTTCCATGATTCCAAACTATTGCTTTACATGATCCTGAAATGAGATCCTTTCAGCTGCAAGATTGAGGGTTGCTGCAAATGAGAAGGCAGAAGCTGAGAAGATCATCCAGATAAAGCGGGCTGAGGGCGAGGCAGAGGCCAAGTATCTCTCAGGCTTAGGCATCGCTCGACAACGCCAAGCCATCGTGGATGGACTCAGGGACAGTGTCTTAGGCTTCTCTGGAAATGTTCCAGGCACCTCACCAAAGGATGTGATGGACATGGTGTTGATAACTCAATATTTTGACACCATGAAGGAGATTGGTGCGTCCAACAAATCATCTGCTGTATTTGTCCCCCATGGACCTGGTGCTGTTCGTGATATCGCACAGCAAATCCGGGATGGCATGCTTCAAGCTTCCTTGAGCAATTAACTATCGTGTCTGACCGAGTCCAAGGACAGGCTGAGGCCGAGGTGCGTTTACATACATGAGCAATGCATTAGTGTTGATGAACTTGTTGCTGTATTGATGTGTGGGGATTGTGTGATATCTTAGTAAGCTGTGAATCTTCTACTACTCTTTTCAAGTATTGTGGTTGTGGGTGATAGTTGCAATACTAGTTGAATGAACTATTAAATGTATATGCTTTTAAATAGCAGTCACTGTTGCAGAATTATAGTCCATATATACATTTTCTGATCCCTGTTTGATATATCTCGATACAATTAACTTATGCAAGGTAATAACTTAGGAACTCCAAGTGACTAGAAACAAACACAGTTTGGCATGCGAAGCTTTACCTTGAAAGATCAATTACTCTGTGAAGGGTGAATAGTCTATATGTTGTAGTTCTCAGCGAGGGATTTTATTCTGCAGGGTAAATAAATCTTGAAGTGAGGTAGCATACCCCTACCTTTTCTTAGTTGACTACCATTACGTCACGACAGGGTGGCTTTCTATTTTACTTTTTTTAGTAATTCAGTTTTCAGCTCTTGAATCAGATTAATTCTTAAAATGATCCGTAAGAGAAGTTTTAAATTGGTATCAGATTAAATTGGAAAACACGAATGATGTGTCATCAATTAATTCATATAACTGTGATGTAGTCACTCTGGGGCGACAGCGTGGCTTGCTAGTTGAATAAGCAGTTGAGAAAACATTTCTTGGATGCTCCAGATAATTAAGAAGACAGCGCGTCGCCGTTACGCGAACGACGAACGGGTCCATTCAAAATTTAAATGCCACAACCTGTCTCGCTATAATCAAGTCCGTTTGGTGAGCGGCCCAGCCCGGCTGCTATAATCCGGTAGTTGGGTGGGCGAGCCGTCCGACATAGTCACCGACACCGATCTCCATCGTGACGGCCAGTTTCGTCATCATGAGCTGGATTTTGCCCGTATCGGCTTCCAATCCGATACGTCGCCACGAATGCCGCGCTATAACGACGTTAAATTAGTGGACCAGTTGCGGAAGACAGTCAAATCGTCTCCTCCCTCCTCTTTCCTTTTCAATCCGTCCCGCCGGATCCTTTACCTAGTGCCGTTGTCCCACCTTCTCTGCCAAAAAGGGTTGAGCACGTCGGATGGGTGAGCGATTGTTGCGACTCGTCGAATTCGCTTAGGGTTCTGGTGTGGTTGGTGGGGCATCGCGGTGAGGATCAGTTGTCGTCCAAAACCATCAAGTTCTTGAATGGCAAATCCGTTGTTGACACGTTTGCAATTGGCTGTTTTGTGTTCTGGATTGGAGTCGCTTGCTTTTCTCCGTTGCTTTGGTGCGCTTTTCCTTTTTCTTTTCCTTATCAACTGCAACTGCAAAGGTCTGGTAACCGCCAACCTAGCGGCCCCCCATCCCAGGCCCCACCAGTATGAGGGGGAGTAAACCATGGTGAATGTGGGCCCAGTCAGTTACAAGCTATGGAGGGAATTATCAAGTTAAAACTCTACATGCTATGGAGGGAATTATCAAGTTACAAGCTATAGCTCGTGGAAGAAAAGTTAGAAGTTCCTTTAGTGGGCTAAAAGTCACTGTAAACTACTGTCAACTAAAGACTGTGGTAAATATAAACTAATTCCTTTTTCTATTTTTGGTTTGTCATAATACATCTCTTTTTTCCTGGTAAATCAAATTGAACCTTTCATTGTTTAATTTGCCTTTCATAACATTGAATCTGACCTCAAAGGCTATCAACTTCATTTTCTGGAAGTTTATGATCCTGGAATAATGCCCTTTAATTCACATTGAAACAAATTATGCTCAAAGAATCGATGCATGTAACTCCACGATGCTTTGAGTGGTTGATTATAATAGTATATGCTAGTGTACCAAAATCATTTTGCTGACATCTATTGTGATAATTA
>NW_027433738.1:0-25509 GCF_044706935.1 Curcuma longa
GTCGCTCGATCGTATTGGACGGGTAGCGGAATCGGAGCAAAAGAGGGGAAGTGGTTTAAATCGCCATGGAAATCTGGCGCAGAGAGAGAGAGTGAGATGGGGAATTTTGCCTCGTTTACTTTTCACTATTTACGAAGGGTTGAAAAATAAAAAAAAATAAAAAAAAAAAGATTTTTATAATTTTTCTTTTCCTTAGGAAAGATATGGGTTTGAAATAAAAGACAAATCTATTATCAACATCATAAAAAATAAATATCTAAATTATCAAAAATAATATATATATATATATATTTATAAATGAGTTTCTACCGATGTAATAGTAATTAAGTGTGACGATTTCTTAAAAATATATTTAATTGGGAGAAAGAAAACAAACCTTTTGATAATTCCATTAAGGTCAATCTTTTCAAGTCAGACTTTTATTTATTTATTATTTATTTAAAATCTAAGTATTTGAATTTTATCCGATTAATTTTAAAAGCAAGTAGAGTTCTCCATAAATTCAAAATATAATTTATACGTATTCAAAAAACTTAGATTTAGGATTAGAAGATTGACGATTAGGTTATGTTCACTCGAGGAAGATTGTTTACATGAGACCTCACGAGGAAGGAAGGAAATGAAAATGAACGAAGTCAGACAATACCCTTCTGCATCGTGATCAACTGTAGTTTCTCGATTTACCTCCTCACAGATGGTCGTGAGATCGATCGTATGAAACTGCTAAGGTGGCAGATTCCACCTTTTTTTTTTTTGTAGAAATGAAAATGAAAATAAATAAAATGCTTATCAAGGTATTTTGCTTAAGAAGATAGCCAAAGTTTGTCAACGCTTGACTTTGACCTCCTATCATAAGTCTACATCTCTCTTCTTCACTATCTCACACATACTAAGACGAATAGAGACAATTTATCAAAGTCAATCTCTAAATGTTCATCCTCTACTTTTAGGATTAGTCGAGCGAAAGTCGAACACTCTACCGGAAACTAAAATGATCGTATCGATAGTTATGTTGATCGTTGTACCTCTCGAAAAATGAAGAGCATTACCTCGAACAAATTACGTTCATCTTTGCAGGTAGCAAAATCTCATGATCTGATGCGACAAAGGTCTTGGATCCTTCCATTTAATCGACCAGTAACTGGGCGAAGCTTGATCTGATAGAGCTTCGGCCATAACTTACCTGTCACTGGTGAGACGAGACGATAGAGAGGAGGAAGTATGTTAAACATGACCTAATTTATGTAATAAAAGTAGTTTTCTTTCAGAGAAAAAAAGGTCGAAGCAGAAGAAGAAACAAAGTTATACGCAAATTTACCGAACAAACGCTTGTTTTCGTCATCCCAAGCAATGCCATTCAGTACATCAATGCCCTGGGAAAGTTGTAAATTAGATTAAATAAAAAAAGAAAGAAGGAAGGTGCACCAAGAATTAGGTCTGAGAAGCATTTTGCTTTTTTGTTTGAATTGATATAAAATTGTGTTTGAATTGTCGTAGCTTCATTGTAAGCTATAGTGATCAACCTGTACCACCCAGTAACTAGAGCCTTGTTTGATCAACAACCTAGGGAACCCTTCAATGTGTCTCTGCTGTTGAGTCTAGATCTTGATTCAGACCCAAAATATTAGTGTCATTTCAATGTGGACCTTAAGGGTAAGTTGGATGGTTTAGACAAAACAAAGTTGAGATGATTCGCTAAGTCTAAGGCAAAACTATTATATTTAAAAACATCAAGAACAAACTGAGTCTCAAGCTTAATCTAAGGGGTCAAACTCAAATGTGCCACATGAATCATGTTTCCTAATTTAATCAGGTCATTTACCTTATACCAAGACCGTTACGGAGTATTCAGGTCATGAACAAAAAAAATACTTTCGTTCCTCGTCTAAAAAATATTTTAGCTAATACCCCTTGGATGCGCAGTCAATCAAGCAATGTTGTGCACAAACTAGGCTGGAAAGTCCATACCTAATCCCATAAAAGACCTTCAGAGTTGGAGTTTGCCAAGTAAAAAAATGCAAGTCTCTTTAGGCTACCATATACTTTTTCACCAAGTTATTTTGGGTTGTTGTAATGGTAATCGAGGTTCTAGATGCTAAACCCAGAGTGACCTAAAACCAGGAAACATAGTAGAGCTTTCCACCAAGATGAACTTAAAGCTTGTTGAAAGGGAAAAATAAGTAGGCGTGACCTCGCAAACGCACAAAATGTAAATCTACAATTCAAAGGTAGAAATAAAGGGCAACATAAATTAGGAACTCACAGTGTATCCGGATCTCATCAATCCTTGCCTGTTGAAAACATCACAGATTCAATTTCAATGTAAAGTAAATAAAATAATGATGAATGTTAAGAATACACACACAAAATAAAAGGTATAAATTGATCCCTTCCCAATAGGCTTAAAATAACGTATAGTTTATGGCACGATTAAACTTCGCCTTGACATGGTGTCCGTTAGGAGACTTGAGTTCAGTTGCATGTTAGTAATTGAAACAATGAATCCTTCTGTAAGTTAATCCATGTTTTAGGCTTGGGATATGATAGTCTGCCTGATCACATGGGAGATTTTGACAGATTGGTTTTTTCACAAGTGATTGTCTGGTCAAACTTAACAATCTATACCAATGTTTTCAAGTTTAAAATTCAAAAAATCTAATAGAACAAATCATTTGATGAAATCGTGTACCTTAATTCATGGAGAGCAATCCAACTTAGTACCTTGCCATCTTCGTGTGATATTCTAGCTATGCAATCTGTCTGCACCATGCGGTGGTAGTTAACATTTCTGTATACATTTAGTGGGACTCTGGATGTGCTTAAGTAGTGTTTGAAAGAGAATAAATGATTTTCAAATTAACAAAGAAATGAAAATGAAACTCCAATAATATAATTTCATGTAGTTGATGACAGAAATAATAAAAAAAATTGTGAAAGAAATAACAGCTTGAAAATTAACACAAATGCCACAAAATACTAAAACTTTATATGCTTAAAATGCTTAATTTGGAGTTGGTTCACAATATCTGTTGGAAGAATAATAATATGTCGGTCATGCGGATTCATATGAACGAGTAATTTCAGAACAAATTAAAACAAAAGATTATCTACTACAATTATCTGAAGGGGAACAATTGCACACCTGCCAAACATTTGCCCATACTTCCCCATCTACATATTCCAACTCATTAAGAAAAGGAATTTCATGATCATTATATTTGACAGTTACTCTTCTAATTTCTGCAGAAATTAAAAAAAAAAGAAAATCATAATCAATACAAAAATAACATAATTGTATAACTACTACAAACCTTTCAAAGTCTGGGGATCAAGATGATACAAAGTGGAAGTTCCATCGGTTGCATAAAGGATTTTGCCATCAGTCGCTAATCCCCAACCATCACTCATAGGATGAGTAAACCTATCCCTCTGCTCCATCAATTGTGGAAAAATAATCTTTCAAAATTGATAGCTCACATATATACAATTCTACATGCAATAATGTAAAGTCAAAATACAAATGATTTTTCACACAATAGAAATGATTATTTTTACTTACTTTGGCACAACTATCTATGGAATTTATGTACATGGATATGGGAATTTATGCACATGGATGTATGAATATATGCACAATGATCAAATATGGTAATCAATTGTGCACAAGGATGTTGTGTCAACCAACCAATTGAGGAGTTTTGAAGATTGTCTAGTACATTGGCCAAAAATTCTACTATTTCTTTCAACCAAATGGCCAAATACATCCAAATTTGATGCTTCTCATAGATATTTTGATTAAGGAAATGTTTGAACAGGGTATCTTGCTGGGATTGTGAAATATTGCTAAGCAAGAGTAAGCCTTTCATCAGAATTTAGCAAACTCACACCTAAAGAGCAAATGGGTTGATGATTCATCATTCAAGGGGTTGAAGGTGCATAATAAAGTATGTCCAACATTAAATCTTGCATAGGAGAACTTTTAAATGTGGAGTCTAACCTTTCAAGATGATCCAAGTGAAAATTGGCATATATAAGCTATGAACTAAGAAGCATTAGTTCATCTCAGAATTTTCCTTTACTAGACAAATCAGGTTGCATATCCAATAAGAGCAAAGGAAAGATCAAGTGAAGGGTCACAGGACATTCTGCTGAAAAGGAGGATGATTATGGTTGTAAGAGAAGCATTGTTGGAACTTTGTGAAAGGATGTAGCACATGCCAGATTGATGGAAAAGGTGGAAGAGGCTGTGATATAATAGTTGTATCTCTATCCACTTATTAAATCAGAAGGGAAATTGATTTCCAGGAACAATATCATGTCCCATTTTCTTAAAATGAAATACAGGGTCTAGCATATTTGGTAAGTTACTAATGCTAATACTAACCTTTGTCTTATGTTGTTCTCATGAAGTTGAATTCCTATGCATATGGTCAATCTTACTCAGGCAAAGCCAGTATGTTCAATCACCTAGAACAATTCTAGTAGTACAGGTCAAAAAGTGAATAAGATTGCAGAGTTATGGCTCTATATCACTTAGTTGTATCCATTTGGATTGTTTATTTTGTAGGTTCTTTTCAGAACACAGTTAAAAAAAAAAACACTTTTACAAAGATAGTCTCCACCAGTGGGTCATTTGAACAAGGTTAACCTAGAATAACAGGGACAATAACAAAGGATAAAGATGATCCATCTATGGGTTCATTTGTTTCATGTAAAAATGCATTTACATAAAATATTCTTTAGGTTTTCTAGTATTTAGACTTTAGCATAATGTAAAACCGTGGCCAATGAAATTTTTTTTGTCAGTTAACAAAAACAATGTGGAATTTTTGAGGGAAAATAGCTTCCAATCAAAATGAACAGATGTTATTTTCCCTCACACAAGTAATTATCTCCTCTCTCCCCTCAAGCCTCATCCACTACCTCCAACCCTTGTTTGAACGTCACATCAATTCTTGTTGCCTCCATTCCATTTGTCCCCGTCAAGCACAAGATTGCACCCTCAGTTTCACCTCCTGCTCGCCCTCACACCTCTCCATTTCACGTGCCCACCAACCATGATATCAATGCTCCCACTACCTCAACCTCACTTGTGTCCAAGTTTCATCTCTCTAAGCCCGACATCTTTGCCTCCTTTAGATTCCAGAAATAGACCCCTTCCACTGATGTTGAGCAACTTCCATGATAAAAAAATGTTCATTTTGCCAATTTTAGTCATGGAAGGAAATGGACCAAAGAAAGGGAAAACATTTTCTCTGTATCATAGCTAAACACAAAAAAAAAACAATTTTCCCTATAGTTCTTCTTAGAAAATATTTTACACAAACAAATTATTTTACACAAAACAAACAGACAAATAGATATATATATGCCGGAAGGCATGATGAAATATTCCCTTTGCTTGTATGTGTTCATAGATCTACAAAACATGTTGGAACCTCTCAAGTGCCCTTGTACGTGTATCAAAGAAGTTCTACAATTTTGCAAGTCATACCAAGGTAACTACACTTTCTGGAACTTGTACCAATTATATAATGTCCATATGTCATTGGTATAAAACATATATTTCCAAAACAGAAAAAGGAAGTAAAAACTTCATATATCACATCATAAGCTACCATCAATGTTTACTGAAAATTATCTTGGAAAACGAAGGAAGAATATATGAAAAGATCTAATTAGTGAAGAACAAACCTCCCTAATGTTATGTCGATCATAAATGAAACCTGTTCTTGTTAACCAGGTAACTTGGTACAACCTGTGTAGCAAGAAAATAAAAACAAACTAGTAGGATTGTTTGGAATAAAATAAGAAAACACAAATGAGAATCAAAGAATTACTTGACTATGAGATTTGTCATTTAACCAACAACAGAAAGCGCTATCAACTTATGCCTATTTGAGAGGGAAATATATCGTATTGTATTGTTGTAGTATATACTTCACCAAAGGAAACTACAATCCATGTATAGATAGGCTTGAGGCCTAATAAATTATCTGAAAATATAGTCATGATTTCTAATCCTACGACTAATTAATTAATAAAATAGCTTATTAGTTCAATCACTCTACCCCCAAGATGTAACATAAATAGGAGTAGCCAAGAAAATTGATTTGTAACCTTTTTCCAAAAAGAGTGAGACCTTCCCCAAAGAAGGACCCATCCATTTGATGAGAAACCATAACCTGAAAAACATGAAATAATAGATATTCTGTCACTCATTCAGAAAAAACAGAAACAACAGTTGATCACATGACTACTAAATTTACTTTTATTTGCAAAAAAAAAAAATCATAGATTTAATATGGACATTGCACACTGTTGATAAACAAACCTAATGCACAAGTGTCCATCTAGCTATGCATAAGGATTTCGATTTCATTAGACCAACGATAAGGACGATTCTGTTATATCTAGCTATCTAAGGCTTCATCCAACAAAAATTAATCTACACTATATGAATAATTGCACCTCTTGCAATTCATCCCATTAGATGAAAAACTTGAGACCATAAATCATCATAAAATGAGAAAGTTGAGTTGTTAAAGAAAACACACACATGCACATCTAATGCAATTAACCACACTGGATGAAAAAGTTGAGTATAACTTCATCATGAAATGAAAAGTTTGTGTTGTTAAGAAAAAACACCAACACACATATCTAATTCAAAAATTGACCATCAATAATATAAACCCAATAATACTTGAAGGAAGACATCAAGAAGTGCAGCGGTTGAAAAGGACGTTGAAGGAATAATGGAATTAGATAGATTAGATTCCATTGCCAAAAAGAATACTAAAATAAATGCAATAGCAGTTTAAATAATGAAAATCCATGGATAGTGTAATAGAGGATTACCTTCCCAGTTTGCAGAAGAACTTGTCTGACTGATGACTGGACACCACAAAATATAACAAAGGATTCATTAAAAAATAAGAATTAAACAAGTATAGATAATAGTCAGTTGTATTCAATTGATGTCAGAATATCAGCATAACATTTTATAAATGGCATCAAAAAATACTGAATCCGTGTAATTATAAGTTTTATATTTTCTCCACAATGGCTCAAAACAAGTGAAATAGATCAAAATAAATGATGACATCAAATTAAACACAACAACAATTCCTATAATTGTCAATATTAACTAATTCCTATAATTGCACAGAATTCTGTTCCATAGAAACTAAGAATTAAGCTTGTGAGCTTTTTGAAAATGTTGGTGGTTATTTTTTGACAAATAAGTTCATCAACTTAGTATATTAACTAATTAAAAGATACTCTGCATTTTTTTGTTTTGAATAATCCTATAGCTTTTTTTAAGACTGGGCTTTTTAGTATTTAAACTCAAACAATCAAGGTAAAATATTTAAGGGATATCATAAATTACAGAGTGCAGCACAAAGAAGGAATGGGGATTGTGGCACCTTTTGGGATAGAAACGAAGTTTATATGGTCCATGTAGCAAATACCAATGTAGAGAAGATACAAAGGAAGGCAAATGCAAGGACAACTTAAGCTTTATTATGTAGGACTCATAATGAAATCTAGCTTACTTTGTGATAGAGGCCAGTGGACTCAAACAATGTTTCATTGCCTCCATAAACAAGACCCTGTGAAGATTTAGAAAAAAATTTCACATCAAGCCCATATAAAAAATTGAATGCAAATATGAAAAAAAAAGTGCCATAGAACAATGAATAAGAAAGAAAATGAGCTAAAAACAATAACTGAAAAGTAGTTTATTCTTATCACCAGTTAAGTTTTGAAAATCAAATAAAAATGTAGCACCACACGACAAAATGATGGTAGGAAACATAATATTCACAATGAACACATATTAGACAAAACAAAAATAGCACGCCATGCACATCCATAATAGCTACTGATGAAACCATTTATGTTACTTTTTCATCCTATCTTTTGGAAATACCACTCAGTTTACATTGAAAGATAAGCTTAAATTTGGAAGAAGAAAAAAAATGCAAACTTTAATTTCCAGGAATTGGTACAATTTAAGTCAAGAGTAAAATAATTTCAAACAATTGAAGAATTTACAATGTTATCAGAAATTTCAAGTTGAATTGCAGAATGCATGATCCGACTTTGAAACAAAACAAAACTCTGGAGTTTTTAATATCGCAAAATTATAGGAGTAACCAAGACAGGAATTCAATCTCCTGTAATTTATTATTGGTGGTCTTTATTTATATTTCTTCAATAGTATACAAACTTTGTTAGAATTACAAGTTTGCTGCCTCTTCTATAATAATGTAGCAGCCGACTACTGCATTATTTTATTAATGTAAACTGCAGACTGAAGGAATAAGTCCCTGGCACCCTGCAAAATCAATCGAACTTCAAGTTCTAATTATGATCCGAACTTTATCTTGAAATATCCCCACGAGTCAGCGATGCCAAGCATAAAATCACAAGTGAGCCAATCAAAATTATAAATTACAAGTGAAACATCATCAAGCATGCAGCTGAACTATACTAAGAACAGCATCAGAGAAAGAGGATGAAGGTGAGCCGGGTCTTGCCTGGGTGAAGGCATCAGGGTCGTGGGGGAACTCATTGACGATATCAAAAGTGTAGAGCTGAGCAGAAGGCGGAGGCGCGATGGGAATGCTCATCCACTTCCAAGTGATACAGAGGAAAAAGAGGGCGGGCATGGCGACGATGGCGGCGGGAAGTGAAGATCCTCCACTCCTGCAACAGCAGCGTTTGCTGCTCTTGGATCGAGCGGTGGCGGCTGCGGCGACCGACCCAGGAGCCAGCGGATTCGAGGCGGAGAGATTGGCCGTCGTCGGAGGGCGCTTCGGCCGCATCCGGGTCATCCCTTGTTCTTCCGACTTCCGAGTCAATTCCCAACTCGTAATTAATAATTAATAAAAATGATTTAGAAAATATTTTTTATAATTAAAAAATGATTTTTTTCCCCCAGTGACGTCAAATTGTTCGATTTTCTATTAATTAAAATAAATAGTCACCAAAAAAACTTTAATTGCGTTAAAATAACTATAAAATAAGACGTTGAATTTTAGTTAAATATATATTCAAATTAAGAGGTTAAATATATTTTTATAATATCTTTTAAAATGTGTTGAATTAGTTAGTTAATTTAATTTCTAGTGTAACTTAATTTGAGTTAAATATAATGCTCAAATTATAAGAAAATATTTTATGATACTCAATTTTTAAATATTTCAATTTAATATGTGTCTTAATTGATTAATTATTTTTAAATCTCCCCACTCATTCTTTGTAGGAAAGTTTTCAAGATGCCCCCTAAAGTTTAATTGTTTTTTAAAATGCCTTCAAAGGTTTATTATTGTCAAAACTCTCCTCGAAATTTACGGAAGTTCGGTTATTTTTTTTAAGAAAAAGATAATTCGGTTAATTCGGTTCATTTCGGTTTTAAACACAATCGACTCCACGATTAAATAAAAAATATATAAATTTTAAGTAAAAAAAATAAATCTCTAATTTATTAATAAAATTTTTATAATATTTAAAAATTTCGGTTAATTCGGTCGAAAACCGAATTCATCGAGATTCGACTCGGTTTGTTCGGTTTTCAACAAATTCGATGTTCGGTTGGTTCGAAAAAAATTGATTTATTCGGTTTTCATAACAAACTCAACTGTGCCAAAGATATCATAGTATTTGACATGAATTTACCTTCTCTCGAATTTCATCACAACAAGAGGGATCAGGGGTTGCCCTTGCGCGACCACTCCGATGCCTAAGTATGTTGACATTGCGAATGCATATCTTCCTCCCTTACAGAAAGCTTTATATATGAGCCTAAGGAGCTGTGTCACATCGTGAGTATGGTTGAGGTCCCCTCATCGGTATGAATTTATCAAAATGCATGGTATATTCAGAGTATGTGTCCCATCCTTGACTTGTATCTGAGGGATCATATCACATACATCTGTCAGAGCGTTATCATAATTAATTACAGAGATGGCAGGAGAGACATTCATAACTGCACAATGGGGGGGGGGGAGGAGTGGTCTTTCAAAGAACAGGGCAAGGAGGGTTGAAGGGCATTGACTCGGGCTCGGAGAAGAAGAACTCGCGTCAAGGATTCGAATCGGCCTGCCGAGCCGACTCGGTGGTTCGGAGAGTAGGCAGAAGTCTTCCCCTCGGAGGATGTCAGCTTGCATGGTGACGAACTTCCACTAGATCCTTGATGACTCGCCCGACTCGACTAGGAGATCAGTATGCCGGGGGATTCGGCTCGAGTCAGCCTTTATGAACCACCCTGAGTCAGGATCGCTAAGCCATTCTCGGACTTGAATCACTACGATCCGATCCTCGCGACTATAACAAGAATCAATATACGAAACATGAGCATGATAAAATACATAATATAGCTAGAGTTGTGTCGATAAATCAAACACCTTTAACGTCGTATATTTGATAAGAGTGTTTGTTTTAAGAAGGATATCCGTCGAAGAATTTCCAAGATCGTAATCAAAATAAAATCCATTCTTCGTGCCTCTTTGATAATTGCTAAAAGAGATGGGGTGTTTTAAGAAAAGAGAGAAAAATTTAGAAGGTCTCTTTGGTGATTACCAATCTTTGAAGAACATTTTGAAAAAAAAATAGTGAAATATTGGACCGTTTCCAAAAATTCCGTTCTCTGTATCGGAAACGCCTCCCACTGTCCGTGCTCTCTTTCTAGTTCCAGAACTCAAACGCGAGGCGAGATCGAGCGATCGAAGATTTCACTGGCATTAAGATGCCAGTCGGCAACGCCTAGGGTTTCCACGTCGGCGCTCCACTTACCGAGAGCCGCCCGCCGTCGGCGCCCAGGGAGTAGGCAGCGAGGATGGCGGCGATGGACTTGAATGTAGCTCTTCTTCGGTATCTACGGTGATAATGGCGCCCGGTGGTATGCTTCTCTTGGCCATATCTTCACGCGGGAAGATGCATCTGCTGGCGATCCTTGCGCTTGCCCTCCACTTGAGCCCACTTTGTCTCGGTATTCTTCTGGAACTTTTCATTTGTCTGTCTTTGTTTATCTGTTGGAAACATTGAAAATTTTGGCGCTTGATGCGCAGTGGTCGGATTCCCACATGGTCCCTTTCTGTTAGCTTCATGTTTTCATTAAAAGTCTGAGAAAGTTGCCAACTTGTTGGAATTCTAGGTTTGCCGGACCTGTCTGTTTGAGCGTTCTACTGTGTACTCGCTTAGTATTCGTTAGGGTTTCAAAATCCAAAATTTGGAGTGTAAACATGACTGGAAAAAAGTAACAGCATGGTGTAAAGGCATCTCATTGACCACAGTTTTGACGAGAACGAAAGGCCCCCTACATGAAAGAGATAGTTAACCAGCTGATGATCAACCTGTTCTGGTTTAGGAAATTACCAAAACTCTACTAAGATTATTCAGTTGCCAACATGAATAATTGAATAAACCCATTTCAGTCTTTAACCTGTTTCATTGTAGTACTATGAAATTCTTGTATGCAGAGATTTTCTCTAACCTGTGCATCTATCTTCATAAATTCGAGAAATGAGGCCATCAATATCTGATTTTGAGCTGGTAATGTACAGTTTTAGCTGTACATCCTCATTATTCATATATTCCATATCAATGTACAGCAATGAACTACTTGGGACAAGGGTTAAGCTCAACCAACCCTCCTGCAAACAGAAAGGGAACAATTAAACCAGTACCTGTCCCAGATTTTCCTCCAAATCCTCATGGTACTCCAGCTGACTTAGTTCAACTTCTTTTTAAAACTTCCTTGTCATATCAAATATGTAATTGGATTTTCCTACTCCAGTAAACTCTCAGGATGCTATTCCAAAACATTACCACAGTGATTCTCTCGCATCATCACCAACATTATCTACTCCTTGGCGAGGTCAAGGTTTGTGATCTATTCACTTATTGTTGTTTGTCATGGTAACTCAGTCTTATACACAGACACATGGAAGGTTGTTTTTTCAGCTAAAGCTTGTGTCAATTTATACATCAGCTAAAATATCAATTCTACTGTGACTTTCAGAATAACTTGAATGCCATTCTTTGGCAGATTGTGATGAAGTAATATGTTCTGAACCGCTCGTGCCAACTGCAATTGGTTCACCTTGTGATTGTGTGATGCCTGTTCGAGTAACTATTGATTTAGGGGTGCCTCCGTATATATTTTTTACACATATTACAAAATTTGAATTTGAGATGGCAGCAGGAACATTCTTGAAGCAGAGTCAGATAAAGATTATGGCTGCTGTTGGTCTGAAGGAGAAGGAAGGAACTACTCGTGTCACTATATTCTTGGTACCGCTTGGTGAGAAATTTGATACTACGACAGTTATGCTTATTTATGAGAGACTTTGGCAGAAAAAGGTGCCCATCAACAAATCTATATTTGGTGATTATGAAGTAATATATGCTCATTATTCAGGTGCAACATTTTTCTTTCATGGGGAATACTAAATTATTAATCATATCACATTTCTTCTAACCGATCTTTCAAACATTGTTTTAGGACTTCCTTCTTCCCCACCATCTATGCCTAGGGGATCTACTGTGCTAGGTCCTGATAATGATGGAAGCTACCAATATCCCCTGATTGCAGTTGTTCCAACGAGCAAGTTGAAGAAATTAAATGCTGCAATCATTGCAGTAATTGTAGCATCCTCATTCATTCTTATACTAGCTTGTTCTGGTATTATCCTTTTTATCCTAAAATGGAAAAATCTTGGACGACAACCTGCTCCTCTGGGCTCTACAATCACCCAATCAGTAACTAGAACATCTGGTAAGAAAATATTTGAACGTGTTTTTGCAGTATCCCTCTTTTATCTCTCTTCCATACATGCTTGAAACAGAGAGTATTATTTGTAAACTGTCTTGGCCTGCAGACGGTCATCATCCTTATATTGCAGACAACTTTCTATAGTTTCTTTCAGATTTTCTTCAATATACCTATTCCACATCCTGGTGTTAAGAATTTTTTCTTCTTTACTTAATCTTGATCCACTTATGCTAGCGTATTAAATTCATAATGCAGGCATTAAATGCATGGTGCCAAATAGCATGAATAACGCACCTTCTGATTCCATCGTTTTGGCTATGGCTTCTTGCCCACCTACATTGAAGGTATTTTCATTAGCTGAGATTGAGAAGGCTACAGAAAAGTTCTGTTCAAATAAAATATTAGGGGAAGGAGGTTTTGGATGTGTTTACCATGGGACTCTGGATGATGGAAGTGAAGTTGCTGTTAAGCTGCTTGGCAAAAGGAATCAAAATGGAGAACATTTCCTTTCAGAAGTAGAGATGCTTAGTCGACTGCATCACCAAAATCTTGTAAAGTTAATTGGCATTTGCACTGAAGACAATAAAAGCTGTCTGGTTTATGAGCTTGTACGAAATGGAAGTGTTGAATCCCTTCTCCATGGTATGTAACCGAAGACCTGCTCATAGAATAGATTTTCCAAACTCGTGCTCATTTTGCTCTCTTATCTTTACTAAATTGCCCGCAACAACATCTTAATGTCCACTTTATGACTTCCTTCAGATGCTGATATAGGGAAGTGAAAAGAACAGGGTGTACACATCTCCCTTTACTAAAGGTGCAATAGCACAATGAATGAATGCACAGATCATGATAATTATTAACTAAAAACAATAGTTATTTGATTTCAAACAATAAGGTGGAAGTACATCTAGATGCTAAGGTATTTTTTATGGAAATAGTTGATCTTCCATTTAGAGGTAAAGGTAGGATTTATTGCAAATTCCATGAACTAAAAATCAATCTTTATGAGAAAGATTGTCTCTAATCAGAAAATATTTGCAATTTCTTATCAATGCTGATGCCTACTTCAAGGGAAACTCAACATCCACAATTAAAAAAATTATGTTTGTTGACTCTTACCCAATGAATATGATAAGTATCCAACATACATAGTTATGGAGAACTTGTATTATTGTTTTTAAGGGAATTCTTACTCCTTTAGTTTGCTCCAATACACTTTTTGTTGGATGATTGACATTTCAATGAAAGTATATGCAAAGACTGAATCTGTAATTCCTACAACATCCTTCTCTGATCTGCATATGATAATTTTTATTGCATGTTCCACGTTGAGGGTATTACGTGTCAGAAATTTCTTCTGTTTTGTTACAATCATGGCAGCTTAACAAAAGCAGAGAAATCCTAAAAAAGCTACTGAAAGCTTGTAGTTTTTTTGTGTTTTTATTGAGTTCAACATTAAAGGTACTGGCTTAATATTTTCAGAAAGTTTGATATCCTTCACATGGTGACAAGCATTTGCCTTTGAGCTAGCCTAAAAGCACAATTTTGTTTTCTGAATCAATTGTCAATATCTTTCTGCCATCCTATTTATATAATAGTTCCATGAAGAACATGGTCACTGACTGCTGTTATTGCAGGTCATGGCAAGAAGAAAGGACCCCTAGAATGGGATATTCGGGTCAAGATTGCACTTGGTGCAGCTAGAGGCCTTGCGTACCTACATGAGCGTGCCAACCCTCATATTATACACCGAGATTTCAAAGCTAGTAATGTACTACTAGCGGAAGATTTCACTGCCAAGGTGACAGATTTTGGTTTGGCTAGAGAAGTATCAGAAGGTAGCCAACATGTTTCAACTAGAGTCATGGGAACATTTGGGTGAGAATTATCTCTAATCTCTTATTTAGCATTTTTTTATCAATTGCAAGAGATGACCAGGTGAGTTTTGCGACAATTTTTGCACAACTCTTTTAGGTTTTCTGTGACTTCGGATGGTTGCCTCTTCTAATCCTCATACATACCATGTGATTGCTTTTGGCTAGTTTGGTCCCTTTTTTTTTTCTTGCAGCAGCTATGAACTTTTCCTGATTTAGGATTGTGAGCTTTCAGGTATGTTGCGCCGGAGTATGCAATGACAGGCCATTTGCTTGTTAGTAGTGATGTATACAGCTATGGGGTTGTGTTGCTGGAGCTTTTAACTGGTCGTAGGCCTGTCTACTATTCCTCATCTCATGAGCCGGAGAATCTTGTGACATGGGCACGCCCTCTCCTTGTCACGAGGGAAGGAGTTGTGCAAGTCATGGATCCATCCTTGCATGGAAGATGTAACTTCGAAGATGTCGTCAAAGTTGCAGCCTTAGCATCAATCTGTGTTCATAACGATCCGTCTCAAAGGCCATCCATGAGCAGAGTTGTTCAGGCCCTGAAGTTGATACGCCATGACATGGATGATGCTGATTCACAAAGCCAGAAAGAGTCATCTTCCGGGCAGGAGCATGACTACGGAGGAGATTTGGAAGCTGAGACCAGCTGGTGGAGCCAGGCTTCGCCGCTGTCCTACGGGCATGGTTCTCCCTTCGTCACCATGGAGTACAACAGTTTGGACACAATGGATCAATCGCGGAGGATACAACTGGATTCAGCATCGGAATCAAAGCACAGCAGATCTGCTCCTTCAAGAATAAGCAAGCAAAATACCTCCCTCTATAACTTGAGAAGAAATGTTAGCAAACATGGACACCTTTGTGCAAATCATCATCGCGGATCGAGTTTTTGAAAGGCAATGATACTCATTCTTACCCCCTTTTTTTCATATCTTCTATTAACTTGTACAGATTTGCGATAGAGATGGCTATGGCCAACCATGTCCTAAGGAAGAGGTTGAGCTTTAGCCCAAGGACTTCTTAGTTTGCTTTGATTCATTTCGTATGAAATCCTTTTGTTTCGATGATTCATCCTAATCCATTTGCACCTCGTATGCTTTATATATCGGTTGAAGTTGTCGATATACATCATCTTATCTTGCAAGAACCTTTAACATGACATGAATAAGTTGTGATTTCAACCAGTTTGAATCAGCTACATGGACGTAGTGCATCATATTATCGATACGAGTTGTAGTAATTTTCGGAGTACTCGATATGATGCAACTAAGGTTTCTTCATCATTGTCCCTGAATCTGGTTTCTCCCGATGCGGCTCTTCTTCTTGTTACTTAGAATTCTCAAGCTCTGCTTCAAGATATCGATCTCTCGGTCTCGTTTTGATGCCTCCTGTTCCATTGCCTCGACGCGCAACTTCAGCATCTCCATTGTGTCTTCCTTATCCTTCAGCTCCCTTTGGAGTCGCTCGATCATGTCTCGTTCTGATCCAAAGTAAAATCTCTCCCCTACAATGCAGTGACCATCATGCCCAAGATCATCATAAGCTAAATAACTATGTTAGTGTTACCTTGTTTTTTCGATTTCATTGCGGTCCATTAGCAACGAAAAAACAGCCTTGGCACGACGATAGAAATAGAAAACAACGAAAAGTTTTCAAATGGAACCGTATAGGGTTCGGTGGATCGAACCAGTCGATCCTCACCCCCTCTCTCAAATGAAGTGTAACTTGGCTCTTATCACTTAGGCCGAAAGGAAGAGTTTATATAGCTGAATACTTTGGGGGCGGGAGATTTTAAAGGTACTAAATTATAGGGGGTGAAATGAAAATTTCAAAATTTCTAGGGGCAAATGGAAATTTTGTTAGTTTCATACGTCACCTTGTGGGGTCCTTTGGATGAGCTCGTCGAGCTCGGTCTTGATGGCGACGTAGAGCTGCTTCCACTTCCCCGCCACCTCCTCCGGCCGCGCCGCCGCCGCCGCCGCCTTTTCCTCCTCCTCCTCTTCACCGCCGCTCGCCGTCGCCTTCTCTTCCTCCGCCTCCTGCAGCCGCCTCCGCAGCCGCGCGGCCTCCTCGTCTAGCTCCCGCCGCTCCGCCTCCCACGCCTCCTCCCTCGCTGCCGCCGCCCTGCGCGCCTCCCGCAGCTCCTCCTCCCGCTCCGCCACCTTCCCCCGCAGCAGCTCCCGCTCCGCCGCCCCTCGCCGCCGGTACGACTCGCCACTGAGCACACTGCCCATGGCCTCTCTCCCGCCGTTCCGCTTCCCACGCCGCCGCCGCTGCCCTGCGAGCTTCCCTCAGTTCCTCCTCCTCGCCGCTACCTTCGTCCGCAACAGCTTCCCACTCCCCCGCCCACCGCCACCAATCCGACTCGCCACCGGGCTCTCTCTCTCTCTCTCTCTCTGAGCACTAAGGAAGGAACAGAGAAGAGATGAATAACAAGGTGCATGAGATGTCTCCCTCCAACCCCCTTTTATCCTATTTAAAGTGATCAATTTAAGATTTTTATAAATTTTCTATTTAAGATAAAAGAAATCCTCAGCGACGAACGACTAGGCCAACCGTAAACAAACAACTAGACCGAAGTTAACTCAAGCATCTATCGCCTAAAATAGTCCACCAAACTACTACAGTAACATATTAGACCTAAGTTGACTGAAGCATCTAATTTCCTGATTTACCATAGATGATCGTGAAAGATATACATAATGAATTCCACCTTTTTACTGAAGGACAAAGGCACGTATTAATTTACTTGATTACAACAACTATGTTCCCGGGGCATAATTAAGTTGATTACGACGGAACAAAATTGTTGAAGTGGACAAAAGTCGAATCTCGACGAAATCTGAGATAATATCCTCCTCTAGCGTGACCAATTACACTTTCTTTATTTACTTCCTCACATATGATCGTAAGATTGATCATGTAGAACTACTGGGATGACGAATGTTATCTTTTGCTGAAAAAGATATACAAATAAACTACCTAACTACCACTAATTACGACTGCAAGGGCAGAAGCATGTATTAATTTACTTGGGCTTTAGCCCTGGACCCAATGACCAAGATCGAAAGAGAAGAAGGTAGATGACAACTATCAATATTGTTAGGGAAAAAAACTTAATAGTCCAGGGCTTTTTTTTCCATCAATTTTGATGCCACATACATGAGTTTAAAATTATTAAAAATATTTATTTTGAAAGATATAAACTAAGAAAAGCAATGTAACTCAAAAATTTAGCATCACCCAACATTTGACTAAATCGACCAATCTAAAGTATGAAAGATCGATCGATCGAACCGAATTGCTCAGTCGGAGAAAGTATGAACCTATTCTTGCGCTTCAATTTTGAGATAATTGACTTTACCTGCTCTTGGTTTTGGTATTTTTCCCTTTGGATGTCTTCTTAGGATTCCTACAGTGATGGGGACTCAAGCTTGTCCTATAATTTAAGGGCCACAACCATCATGGACAGACCTAGAAAGAGGGCTCCAACATTCCTCTTCCAAAATTTTACATTACATATATAATTCGATCATGAGATTCTAATGTCTTTTCGAATAATTAGGTCAGTCATTCTTCAATGAGAGTCGATTTGAAACTTGGTTTCGGTACGAGAGCTTCCAATGATCCAATTCGATCCGATAAGAGAAGCCTTCAACCTAAGATATGCAACCTTCTAGGGTTTGGTTTCATGTTTTTGTTTTTGTTAGTCCACATTGCCTCCTTTTCTATTTCAATGAAGTTTAGGAGGACTAGCAATAGATAGGATACAAATGATTTTCACACATGATACATCTTACAAGTATCTAAGTGTTACATATCGATGTATCGTATTCGTATACTAAACGTATATCGCAAAAAGTGATAGATGTCTACACTAGATTGTAGGGTTGATTGAGTTACACTTTTGTTTTATGTTTTAAAGATAATTTAGCATTGATAAATAATTCTCTCAATAATAATTGTATAGATCTAAAGGACAATTATACAATAGTCATGGCCCATTGTGTAGATCAACCATATGCTAGATTTAATTCAATGATTATTTTGTGCAAAATGTAGATCTCCTAAAAATAATGGAAATTGAATGCAGGGAGAAAATAAATAGTACAATGAAATGATGATGAGTAGGAATAACTATTTAAAACAATTAATTTGGATAAAATGAGGAAAAGTGATATGAGTAGTTTATCATTTACTATCCTAAAGTTTCATTTAGTCTCAAGTGTTTAGTCAATTAGAATCACATCTAATTGGACTAAAATTATTTTCAATTGACAGGAAGTATTTCCAGTCAATTTGAATCACTTCACTGAAAGTCACTGACAATCGACTGATGATGATCGATGAACACTGACTCAGGAACTTGATCTATAACACTAACAAGATACCAAAAACACTTGCTTAACCAAAACTTAACATCTTGTGATGGAAAAGAAAAGAAGAGTTAAAAAGAGATTAAAAGTCCAGAAAGGTTGTAGCCTTGTTATGTCACCTGAAGCAAACTGATGAAGTCGGTTCGTCCTCGTGTCAGTAGATACACCGCTCGCCTGAAATGTGTTGCTTGCATAACAGGATTTTTCAATCTGACAATTGCAAATCTACTTCCATACTGTTACATCAGAAAAACAAAGGAAACAATGAGATTATTGTGAATCCAAACATGAGATATGAGTTTATAACAATGTCGAGTGTCCAATAGAGGTGTTAGTGTCCGAGTGTCAGTAGTTGGCACACAGGGACAAAGGGGTAGATGAAGAGTTCAAGTATCAAAGAAAGAGAAGCATATGATCAATTTCCCTAACAATTTTAGTCAGAGATGGATGCTAGCATGATAAAAGCGAATTTGAGAGTGAAAGAAGGTAACAATACTGCCAGAAATGCTAAAGAAGAGGTATAAATTCATGTGCCAGTATTCTAACCGCATACCTTATAGAAATAACATTCACATTCATTTGTTTTCAGAGCTCAGTTGTCTTCCGAGCAACACAAGCCCTATTGTTGCAAATGCAGATAGAATTGTCGATGAATAGAATAACACTAGAAGAGCTCCTCTCAGTGACTGATCATAAAAGGCATGGAACAAATTGAACGTCAGGACCAATTCTTACCAAAAAATCCAAATTCAAACTAAATCACCTTTGCCAATAGCAATGCATTATCATTTGCATATTCTAGAGAGCTTTCTGGTATGCTTTGGATGCCTTGACTTAGCTGCCATGAAATAACCCTAAAATTAAATCCATAGAAGTCAGAAAAACCAGTTAGAATCCTGCTAACTACAATTCATAATAACTCTTTAATGGTAGCAAATGAATGGAGTTCACACAAGGAGCATCATCGATGTTATATACTATACCCAAAAATAAGACCAATTCCAGCACCAATATAAGCCTTGTCAGAAGTCAATGCAACCTGTAATTCACCAAACTGCAAAAAAAAAAAAAAAACATTAGATTGGCAGTCTTTGCCAATTGATACATATATACTAGATAGTTAGATTAGCAACATATAAGTTACCTTAAAAGTCCTGGTTTCTGATTTAGATTTTTCAGCTGTTTTGATGACAGGAAATCTAGATAGCTGTTTGCCAGTCTTAATCATCTCTGTGGCAATCTGAAGAAATTCATCATGAGATGTATCAGTTTGAAAGGTATACTACAATTCTTAGTTTCATCTTTAACAACTAGAAAAACATAAACAATGTATCCACTTGCTTCATATAATATCAGAGAAGGATGACCATGAACTTTTTTTCCCATGATTGACTGAAACGCATCAGGAGTAGCCACAGATTTTGCCTTAAAAAGCTATTTTGCAAAGAATAGCTACTCCTGATTCCATCAAAGAGCTTGTTTCTTACTTTCAAATGGGAACCAATTATGGGCTCAAGAAACAGAATTCTGATAAATCATGTTTTCAATGCTAAAGGTACGAAAACCTCATTAGATTGATCATTGATCGACCTTTTGCAACTCTCCATCACCGTATTGCCCCATCGCCTGAAATCTCCTTCCAGACGCTACCAACCGTTTGCCAAATGCTGCATCCAACAGAACACATACTTGGTAAAGGTTGAACGAAGAGTAAACAATGACTACAGTCCATACATGCTTTAGCTTTCTCTGTCAAGAAGCTATCCACTGATGGCAACTGCCTGGCGAGGTGATTGGACATCGAAGTATCAGCTTGTTCCCATGCTCTTGAAATATTCAGAAGCAAATTCCCCAACTCTTCGCCACACTGAATCAAAGTTGGGCTGAATCGAGTTACAAAGTGATGGATAACAAAAGCAAGAGGCATCCACCAACCATGTACTTGCCTCATCCAAGATAGG
The DNA here is from genome assembly GCF_044706935.1 of Curcuma longa. Taxonomy (NCBI): domain Eukaryota; kingdom Viridiplantae; phylum Streptophyta; class Magnoliopsida; order Zingiberales; family Zingiberaceae; genus Curcuma; species Curcuma longa. The sequence goes on from NW_027433738.1 coordinate 21,008, forward strand.
TCCGTTCGAGAGATCAAAGGCCGCATCATTCAACTGAAAAGAGATAAAAGTGATGCAGAAATCCCCACATTATGATGAACGAAGCTAAATTGGGCGATCTTACATCAAGACGGAGATCGCGAGGGAGCTTCGACAGGTAATCCGGAGGGAGAACGAAGCTATCCTGATTTAGGTCACCAACCATCACAAAAAGGCGAAAGAAAAAAAAAATCCATCTTTCTGAAAACTGAAATCCCGATTGAATCAAAATGGGAAATTATTCGTTACAGCTAGGTCACGGAGGAGGGGGAGTAGATCCTCATCGTCGCCTCCTCCTTGTCCGTCTCCGCTGCTGTCACCGCCGCCCGATTTAGCGAAATCGGACTCCGCGAGGGCGAGGCAAGCGAGGGCTCCACGCCTCGTGGGATCATTGCGCCACGGGAAGGATCGGTCGAGGACGCCGTGGGGGATTGGGAAGCATGAGGACAGCGCGAGAGAGGAGCGGAGCGTGGAGGGAAGAGGAGGAGAGACGAGCAAAGACGCCATTTTTACTCCTCGCTTCTGTTTCTGTTCTGATGCGAAGCAGCAGCCGTCTTTTATAGTGCATTTGAATTGTTTTGGTTCACAAGTTTTTCTGCAAAGCCCTATCCATTTCCTTTTATAGTGTTCATTTGAATTTTTTTGGTTCACAAGCAAAAAAAAATTTTTTTTTTTAAATGCAAAATTTTCTCTCTTTTATTTTTTATAATGTAACATTTCTAAGAGGACTCGAATCCAGAATTTCGTCCAAATTTCGTCCGACTAATCTTAGAGATAGAGATCCCTGACCTTGTTCATTAATTCATCTATCAAATAAATTCAGTGCACGATGAGATTATATGTATTTATCGATAATCTCCTACAATCTTCTCATTATCATCAACTTTTCGATCAAATTAAAGATCTAACTGAATAACAAGTTAAATTAAAATGTTTCAGATTTCGAGCAATTCGTCAAAGTCCCCTGTCTCCATGAACACCCGCAACCAAAAATCTATTCCATCATCTTCTTTGCCGTTCGACGAGCAGAGCGATGCCAATGAATCATTCCGAAAGGGGTCATTTTCGGCAAAGGATGCATCTAGCCATAGGCTATCCTCAATATCGGAAAACTCACACGAAGAAACCGTAGTCATAGCCTCTTCTTTGACATCTACACTACTAGTTTCACTTGCTTTGTTGAACAAATTGATGTCAGGGGTCGAGGCCTCACTGAAGGACTGACTCGGGGACGCGGGACCGTGACTCGGGCAATCCAATTCTGGTTCGATTGGTTTAGTTTCAAAATCGGACTTTGTTGCATTGGCACGACACTTGGGTCTAGAGGCTTGCACAATTTGATTCGGTTCGACTCGCTTCTTCAAGTGAGTGTGCCATACATTCTTGATCTCATTGTCTGTTCTTCCAGGGAGCTTTGATGCTATGGCCGACCACCTGACAACAAAATGACAGAATCAAAGTTGTGATTAAAATAACTCTTAAAATTTTTGATTTCAGGATGTTGAACAGTGTGCTAGTTGTATTTTAAATCAACTTGAAAGACTACAAATTCTTGGTAAATCCAAACCAAGAAAGAATCTTTTGGATGCTTTTCAGTTTTCACTATCCTATTACTCAATTCGACTTCGCGATATCTATCACATTCATCTTCAATCATCAAGCAATATTCGTCTCAATTAGTTGAGGTCGACTATAGTAATACTCACTTGTTGCCAAGAATCTCATGCAACTTGATTATGGTCTCTTCCTCCTCCTTGGTGAAGTTCCCTCTTTTGATATCCGGCCGGAGGTAATTCATCCACCGAAGCCGGCAACTCTTCCCACACCTCAACAGCCCTGGAGTTATCAGAATCAACCATGTCACAAACTTGGTTCTTCAGAAAACACTTACACTGAAACTGAACTGTTTTAGTATCACAAACTTTCGAAGTTAAAACCTTGTATTAATCTTCAAATTAAGTATCACTTTCAGTTTACCAAACCAACTGAAACTTCGAAACCTTGTGTTATTAATCTTCAGATTCAAAGAACTGAAACTTAAACTGAAACTGAAATGTTGAAAGAAATCTTGTATTGATTGATCTTCAAATTCAGAAACACTTCACTTTACCAAACCAACTGAAACTGAAACTGCAATGTTTTCATATCTTAAACTTTTAAGTTAAAACCTTGCATTAATCTTCAAACACACTGAAACTGAAACTAAATTGTTTTCATCTCAGAAACTCAAGAATACTGAAACTGAAACTGAAATGTTTTCATCTCAGGAACTCTAAGTTGAAAGAAATCTTGTATTGATTGATCTTCAAATTCAGAAATGAAACTGAAACTGAAAGGATTTCATATCTTAAACTTTTAAAGTTAAAACCTTGCATTAATCTTTAAACACACTGAAACTGAAACTAAATTGTTTTCATCTCAGAAACTAAAGAATACTGAAACTGAAACTGAAATGTTTTCATCTCAGGAACTCCAAGTTGAAAGAAATCTTGTATCGATTGATCTTCAAATTCAGAAACACTTTCAGTTTGGCAAACCAGCTGAAACTGACATGTTTTCATCTCAGAGACAAAAGAGCAAGCAAACAGAAGGCACATATAGAACAAGTACCAGCTTGTTTAGGCAGAGCTCTCCAGTTGTCATGGCCATGCTTCTCTATGTAAGAGACGAGCAGCCGGTCTTCCTCCGGAGTCCATGGCCCCTTCTTCAGACCCATCTTCTCACAGCAAGGAGCCCTCACCATGTTGCAGCAAACAACAAGTTGAACCTCACTCTAAACTTCACAAACAAGAGAAAGGATATGCTGCATATATATATACAAACAGTTGGGAATCATTTGGTGGGCTGCGATCTCAGTCATTTTTAAAAATATATGCTTTTTTGTTTTTGCTTTTTGTTTTGTGTTTTTTCCCTTGAGAGGGAAGAAGTCTTGGGATTGGGTGGAGATTAGTCAAAGTGACAAGAGGCCACTCGATTGACAATGAGTCTTTGGTTGGTAACACAGAATGACTGAGTGCAATGTATGATGGAAGTTGACAAGGATAGTAAGTTCTCTTGTTTGATTTTCAAAAGGATAATAGTTTTTGATTAATCGATCCCTCCGTTCTAATATTCTATCAGAGAGTTATCGGTATTTATTAAAGCTTTTCGTGGATCGAATGACAAAGACAATGTTGAAAAGAGGATTTTTTTTTAAGATGGAAAGGAACTTTTGATTCGTATAGTAGTGGGAGAAAAAGAAAGATTTCTCATTCTTTGACCGTAAAGGGATTAAGTGGAACAAGATTGATCGAGTGATAAAGTTGTGGAAACACTTTCTATTTTTATATTTTAGATTTTGATCTTATAAAATAATAAATGGCTAAGAGGTCAAATAGATTAAGTGGCAAGTAGCTAAGAGGGTGGATTGTTGAATCGAGCACAAGTTACACGGGTAGAACCGATGGCAAAGTCATTGGGTCGATCATGCCTAGTTGAGTTGAACAAGATGCACTGAATATACACAAGTTATACTAAACAAGTCGAATGAGCTATAGTCAAACTATCATAAAGGTAGTTAGACCAACAACTATTGACTTCGTTGGGTTATGCAAGCATGATGAATCAATTGCTATACACAAGTCAAAATAAGTGACAAAAAAAATATTATTTATTATTTATTATTTATAATACTCCTATGAACTCAATATAAAAAAAATATTTTATATTTTATTCCATTTCATAAATCAAATGAAAAAGAAAACTTATTTCTATCTTAAACTACGAAATGCAAGATTATCAATTTAAGGAATAAATAATTTTTATCACTAAAGTAACATTGACCAGAATCATAAAATAGAAAAAAGGAAACGTGTCCACGCGGCTTTGTCTGAAAATCGTAATAAAATTATGTTTTTTTTTAATAAAACACACGTGTTGTCGTTCTCTATTTCTATCAATTTTTACTTGTTCTATTAGAGTGTATTTTTGTCCCTGGATAACGATGTCGCGTAGGACATTCAGATTGTCACCCAAGCATCTATGATTCGATCCCTAGTTATAATGTATTTGCAAGAATTTTCCTCCAAATGGGGAGCGTAATCAAAGGATGTTGGACGTCTGGACTGGCCGCTGTATGCACTTCCCGATTTACTCTGATAGTCGATGGGAAACTTCCGTGGGACCGGACCGGCCACTCTCAGAAATAGTCAATCGGATTAACTGAGATTTATCATTTTTTATTAGAGTGTTAGTCTTACTCTATATTATAAAAAATTATTTCTTTAAATTCATAATTGTTAAATTATACAATAATAATTTTATCGAATCTAACACCCATTGATCGGTTAGGATTAGTCGCTTGAGCCATTTGGTTCACCACTCTTAGCCAGGCACCGGTTCGGCTCGCTTGCCGGTTGACCGAGATAAGGACTAAACCGGCTCAAAACCCAAACCACTATGTTATTGGGCCTTTAATGGGCTATCCGGTTCGGCCGCAGAACTAG
>NW_027433739.1:0-5235 GCF_044706935.1 Curcuma longa
AAATCTATCAACTGATCATCAAAAATAACAAAGACTTGCATTTTCTCGCCAATGAAGTAACAATTAATCTCTATGTTGTCTTTTCATGAAAAAAAAAGATTGAAGACTATATGCATTGCCGCTTAATTGTCACACTACAGTTTCATTTGTTCTTAAGGACATCTTACCTCAATTATTAAATGTTTAACCTCACATATTGTTAAGGTCATAGTCTTGTATCTTGCCTCTGCGCACTTGACCTATCTACCACTATTTGCTTTTTACCATTTTTTTGGAAATAAGTTTCCCTCCCTTAAAGGATATAATAACCCGATTTAGATTGCTTTCTCTAGGACAAACCAGTCTACGTTTGAATAGCTAAGTATCTAAAGGTGACCTCAATCATAGAACAAAATGCATCTTCCTAGAGCATTCTTAAGATATCGGAGAATTCTTAAGGCAACTAGTAATGGCCCTAACATGGGTTATTCTAGAAATTAATTGATCACTGCAAATGAAATATCAAATCTAATGACTGAGAGTAGTTCAATTTTCTAGGTCGATCAAGGGCTCCCTTGCTAGAATCGTCCCGGTGCAATGCACGTGTTTACACGTTTCGCAAACATGCGCAGCATAAATATACAAATAATTACACCTAATTATCACAACACACACATGCATAAACAGGAAATAACATAGTACAAGGCATGACTAAAAATTAAAATTTTCGACATAACAAATTATTCAATGCGTACCTCATTAATAACGTTGAACGAAGTTGGCATCAATCGAGCTGTCCTTGTCGAAGTCCCGCCTCTACTGGTGATCCACGTCAAACTCTCGTCTGGACGGCTTCCGAAACCACGAATTGCGTCATCGTCTTCGATACTAGCCGATAATTGATAACGATCGATTCAAGAGAAAACCTGATTCCGAAAACCATACAACAACGTTTGTCGCGATCATTTTCTGGGGTTTTCTAACTATCACTGGAAATCATATTCCTGCTGTAGTTTTCGGTGGTCAACCTTTAACTGCCGACTTAAAGCAAATAACCGGAACCTTTTCGATATTGATAGAATGATCACCGAAACTTCACAAGTTTCCATAGAGATGGTTGTTGGTCTTCAGACGACCGAGAATGATTAGCAACGTCCGGATAACCTGTCCAATGACCGGAAATAATTTTCGGCGACTGTTCAGAGTTCCAACAACAAAACCAAATACAATCCGACAGCGTTCTCCCTCTTCACCCATGCAGCCAAAACAGGGTCTCCTGTCGGCGTCTAACGCTGGCTAATGCTTTCTCTGCCAACTAGCGGCAATGAGAACTCGCAACAGGGTCTCCTGCCAACGTCCAACGCTGAGCTCGGGTGAACAAGCATGCCGGAGAAGATTGGGAGTGAAAGGGCGCGCCAGTAGACCTCCTTCACACTCTCCCTCGTGCCCGGCAAAGAGAACCAGGGAGGAGAAAAAGAAGGAACGCGATCCTCCACAGGGAAAATCGCGATTGAGCAGGGACGCGCAACCGTCGATGTTCAGAGGTGCGCTCGGACGGAGGCGGGATCGCAACTAGCGGTGAGGCTCAGATCGCGACTGAACGGAGGCAGGATCGCGACCGGCGGGGAGGCTCAATTGCGGCTAGACGGGAGGCTCAATCGCGACCTGACAAAGGCGGAATCGCGGCCGGCAGGGAGGCTTAGATCGTGGTTGGACGAGAGGCTCGAACACGGCCGGACGAGAGGCTCGATCGCGGCCCGACAGGGAGGAAATATCGGCGTCACGCACTTGGAGAAGAGGATGAACAGAGAAATAGCGATCCGTAGGTTTTTGAAAAGCTACAGTGTTTTTTAAACCGGGATCGTTTGGGTTGAATCGGAATAAGGAAATAAACCAAACCGGACCAAACTAGGTTTGAGTTTGGTTTAGACTTAAGTCGCTTGGTTCATTAACCAAACAACCTCCGATTTGACCCAAACCAGTTTTGTTCATCTCGTCTTCACAAGACGAAGTTCCTCATCTCTTCCGTTTTACCAAAATATCTTCCATCATGAACCAAACCAAGTTGGTTCAATTTGGTTCAAAATCGAATCGTTTGGTTCAATAACCAAACGACCTCCAATTTGAACGAAATCAATATCGTTCATTTCATCTTCATAAGACGAGTTCCATCATTTTGTCTTTTGTCCGGTCCAACCAGACTTTATTTCTCTCGATCTAAGAATCTAATTCACAAACTCGTTTTAAGTTCTTCGGAAAATTTGTAGTGCGTGTGACCTAATAGGTTACCAATTATGTTGGTCGTCCGTAATTAATCATTAATTATGAAACGATTATGAGTGGCACCTTATAGTACATCATGATCCCCAGTTGATAGGAAAATCAATGATTGATTCCAGAATATCTTCTAAACCCCTTCAGCAACTACAATGAAATGTACCTCATTTCTTTCACTGTCTTATACCCACTTGGTTCAGAACATGATCTACGTGTGTCAGTCCTCACTAGGCTGACTACGTCACATCTAGCCCAAGCTAGCCTTTTGTCTTGTGGATTCAAGTTACTTGTGCATATGTCCAATAGTATTATACTCTTGAGATGTGATACTTTAGCCAAAGACTTTTAATAACAATCCTGACAAGCGGTCGCAGGGTATACGTCTCCTTTTTCAAGGAGCAGTGAATCCTCTGTGGGCTATTCAAACACCTTCAAGCACTTCGACTTATACTCAATCATCCCCTCTTCGAAGATGTTTACTTAAAATGTCAAAGTATAAGCCTCCATTACCAAGGTGACTTGAATACCGCAAGTTAAAAAAAAACTCACACTTAAGCTGCACTGAGATCTTCATTGACATATGTATAAAACCATATGAAGTCTTACGGCAAGTCATTCCAATGAACTAGTTACCTTTAACTAACATCCATGTTTAACTTTCAATATCTAATGGCTCCAGCCTGCGAGATCAGCTGTTTGACTAACCAAGAAGTTCAAAACGTGCTAGTCTCAACAGAATCGATAACGTTCGTGCTCATCAATTCCTCGACTAGGGATAATTTCAATACATTCATAATTGCACATGTAGAGATACTCACTAGTTGTGATCCAATCACAAATTCTCTCATGCTATAAATCGTATTGCGGGAATTCAGTAATTGATTTTAAGATCCAATCAAACACATAAAAAATGTGTACTCAAATAGTGAATTATTATTTATCTAGTAAATAGTATAACCGTAAGGCGATTGCCTTAAGACACTCCTCAAATCTGACAGACTTCCACTTGGCCTAAGCCCAATCGCCATGGTATCCAATACCACGCGTTTATATGTGTTCCTCAAATTTACTTTGAGGTAGAGATTAAAGGATTCGCAAAGTTATTTTCGGTGAGATTTTTTTCGAATTGTATTTCTCTTCTACTGATGATCTTTCTGATCAATTGATATCGCCAAAGCACATGTTTGGATCAACGGTGAGATCTAGGTTCCGTCGCTTACGCAATTGCTCCATTGTTGTCCCAGTAAGCAAGTAATATTTCAACAATGGTTAGAACCATTCTAAGTTCAGTAATGTACTTTTTTATCCAAACCGCTTCGTTTGCTATTTCACAAGTTGCAATGGGGTCTTATTTAAAACACTTTCAACTTATTGCACCAAAATCTAAAGTGAATATATACCCAAACTATGACTTGGAGTCACCATTGTCTATCCGGTAGCTGGCATCCGTATACCCGCCTATAATCATATCACCTTCTACATGTACCAAGAACAAATCCTTATTCCTCGCAATTACTTTAAATATTATCTTGACAGCCGCCCAATGATCCATTCCTGGATCTGACCGATATTCGCTCGTGACACTTAGAGCACATGATATATCGGGCCTTGTACATATCATAGCATATATGATTGATTTTATTGCCGAAGCATAAGGGATCTTACTCATGTAAATCCTTTCATCTTTTGTCCATGGACACAGATTTCGAAAAGTGAACCCTATGCCAGATGGATATGTTACCTCTCTTGGATTCAAGCATGATAAACCGCTTTTAGCACCTTGTCTATTTATGTAAATTACGAAAGACCAAGCAACCTTTTCCGATCTATAGATCTTAATCTCGATGATATGAGTCGCTTCTCTCATGTCTTTAATGGAAAATATTTGACTAATCTTAGTTTGACTAACTGCAGAACAAGCATATCATTTCCTATCATTAATATGTTATTAACATATAATCACATGAATACGTTCGCACTCTCACTTGTCTCTTTATACACAAAGGGTTTGTCAGATTTTGTGAGAAATCAAACTCTTTAATTGCCTCATCAAAATGGATATTCCACCAAGTTCCAAACTTGATTTTCATGAAATCTATTTCCGACTTAATGGTTGTTAACCATTTATTCTTTTCTGGACTTTTCTGAAACTTCTTCATAATCAGTAGGTTTCTCATCCTCAATGAATAACACGTCATTCAATTCACTTACGAGAAATTCATATTTCTCTAAAATATCGTGTGTCCTACTGGACTTCTGAAGATGTTGTGTCTCCAAAGGTTCAACTGATGGCTTATCACTACGAGTAATTGATTGTGGTTCTTAACTAGGTATTTCATTAATATCTATTTGAGTCTCTTGAACTATACTAAGTTCAACTCTACTCCCACTATTTTATGCAAGGGAAACTCTTCTAAAAATATGGTATGATGTAAAACAAACATTTTTGTTCCATGGGAGGATAGAATTAGGAACCCCTCGTTTCCTTAGGGTATCCAATAAAATAAACATTTATCAAATGATATAGCCCTCTTCACGTAAGTAGGACAACCTCATATCTTAAAATAAGACAAGTAAAATTTTACTATTCCATATCTCGTATGGAATAACAGAGAGTACCTTGGTCGAGACTCTATTTAACAAGTAAACACTTGTCTTAAGTGTATTGCCAAAAAGTTCTGGGAAGATTTGCATGATTTATTATTGACCTCACCATGTCCAATAAAGTTCGATTTTGCCTCTTAAATACACCGTTACGCTCGGGTGTATATGGCGGAGTCCAGTGAGATAATTTTTCCATTGTCTCTAAGATAATCATGAAACTCTTAACTTAAATATTCACCACCTCGATCGGATCGAAAATCTTAATACTTTTGCCAAATTATTTCTCTACTTCATTTCTGAATTATTTGAACTTTTCAAAATCTTCAGATTTGTATTTCATTAAATACATATACCCCAATCCAATGCTTGAGAGAC
>NW_027433740.1:0-3620 GCF_044706935.1 Curcuma longa
ATTCAAAGCTGGTAACAGAAGGTATTGACATTTGATGCCTCAAACTCATATTTCTATTGAGTGTTATGGTAGGCGTAAATTTTACTTGAATAATAAATACTATATGACCCGATTTCTAAGTGATTAAAAATAGCATTTCCCATCGACCAAAAAACAAATAAAAAATATTAATCAATTGGTGAAAACAATGGCCAATTAGCTGTCGCTGACAAAATATAATTAGAAAAGACCAGAAGAAATAAAACTACGGCATCGGATTTGGCATGTTCTCGCAGGCGCCGTGCGCAGCAGTTAGGGTGCGTTGAGATGTTGTCTTGTCCACGTCTTCAAGTCCAGCTACTGCTCATCCTACCATGAAAAAATTATGTATAATAATAATAATAATATAAATTTCTTAAAACTTAAAGAATCCCATAGACACTTTTGCAACCTGAAGATTTATTTAGATTATTATTATTATATAATATGATTATTATTATTATTATTATATATATAAATCCCATAGTAATTTTTTAATCTATTATTATTATTATTATTATTATTATTATTATTATATAATATGATGATAAATTTATTATTAGTTATATCAACGTATATTATAGAATAGAATAAGACTAATAAGAGTCAATAAATTTAAAAATTGACTGAATAGGAATAGAAATGAATAATAATCTCACATTGAAAATTTTTAAACAAATGAGTTAATTATACATCATTAATATCATTAAAATATTAAAATAAAATTTAATAAGATTTGTTAAATAAATATTAATGAATAGACGGTTAACCAACCATATATATATAAATTGATGATTCAAATCGTCGATTTATCATATAATTATTTATCAACTTATTTTAATTCATAAAAATTGTATGTTTGTAGATAAATACTTTACACATATCTGATATTATTGGGAGATATTTCACAATACTAATGATCCAAATTAAACAAGAAGTGAATGGAGAACTCTTCCAGTGAGTATTCTAATTTTTTTTTTATCAATAAAAGAAAATATTGATCTGTCAACTTCTTATATATGGTATTGATCCTCTATTTGAAACATCTAATTAATTTCCTGCTCTAGAAGTTAGAAGCTCAGCAGCCATGGCTATTCTCTCTATTGAACCTCGATTTGAAACATTCAATTCCATGTCCTTAATTCCCTATTAGAATTTAGAGTCTCAGCCACCATGGTAATTCTCTCTCGGCATGGATGCCCGTTCGTTAGTAAATTTTGATGTATAATTTTAATTTGTAAACGCTCTACGGAAATGGCTTTTCTGGTGCTGCTTCAGAACATAAGCTGTTAGTAAATTCTATGAATAGGACCTATTGTGAGAGATGACCTTCGCTGCGTACATCACGAGCGGCTTGGATTAAAATATGATAATTCCAGTTAGTCGCATTGACTCAATCCCTGAGGTGACCGGTCCGATTCCATGAAAATTTGCAGCGGCCAACCCAGATGCCCAACATTCTTTGATTGCGATCCCTATTTGGAAGAAAATTCGCGATCCTTATTTGGAGGAAAATTCCTGTAAATACGCCGTAGCTGGGGATCGAACCGCGGATGCCTGGGTGACAACCTAAATGTCCTACCGTGGCATCATGGTCCTGGGGACGAGTGGCTTGGATTAAAGCATGCATGATTATGTGGCACATAAGCTCTATTTGGCGTAATTTTTCTTTGCAGAAGGTAATAATTCTATCAGATAAGATTTAATCTCAGCCGCTCTCCTGCAAGCGGCCATTAGATTTACATGATGGTGCGATATTAGACATTATTTCACAATTTTCTATGCAAGAGGGTTGCAACCCTCGTTTTGCATAAAGCCATTTTTGTAAAGAAGTGCTATCAGGAGAAATATTCTAAGAAATGTTGAAAGGCACGAGTTTGGAAGTTGAAGAGCCTCAATATGGAGATTGATGTTACCTTGAAGTACATGGAATCAATGGAGAAGTATTTGAGAGACATGAAAATGGATAAGAGTAATGTTCATGATATCGTACTTGTCGACAAATCAACGAGTATTTTCAAAGTCCAACAACTATTAGTAAATTGATTTTGTTAAGTTGATGTCAGATGATCTTTCTCATAAATTGCCACTTGACATTATTTAAAACTCGAAGACGAGTTCTTTCAACCTCGGATGACTAATGTAGGAGAATTCAATAATAATAATTATTATTTTTAATGGTTTTTATTTTTAATAATTTTTAGAGTTTTTAGTATTTTAGAGTATAGTTTTGAAAATTTTTATTTTTTTATCTTTTAAGATTTTAAATTCATTTAGAATTTTTTGAGTAGTTTTGAATATGTTAAGAATTAATTTTCATTTATGTTATGATTTTTTCCTTTTATTTACAAGTTGAAATTTTAGATTTACATAACCATCTTGTTAGTTGAGGTTAAGAAGAAATTTTTAAATTTAATAATATTTTTAACAGTGCCGTTTATTTTCATATCTCTTAATATATATTTTTCTTAATTAACAAATTTTAAAATATTAATTTTCAACGTTCATAATTGATCAATAAAATTAATATTACCTAGCTACAGAATAATCACTTTCCTTCCTGTTCCACATCACAAAGCTAAGCAGACCTCCACGTTAGCTTTGTTAAGCAAACTTTGGAAAGTTTGCGTAAATAAATAAAGCAAGCTTCGGAAGTCTGCACTACACGTATTCATTTAGCCTCGTCTAGTGGGCGTTGGTAACCTTGATAGACGGTTGTTGTTTGTCACCGCTAGGTGTGGGTCAAACGGGTATTTCGAGGCACTACCTGTGCCTTTGTTAGCGATCCATGCATTGGAGCTTAGTTTTGCAACGTGCAATTAATTGGCCATCTATACAAATGGTTAATGAACTAGCCAACTTACGTTCGTTGAGGTTTATTATTTTATTCGGTCTCTGTTAGACATTCTGATTGGTTGTCGATAGTTTTGACTACAAGTTGAATCTTATGGGCATCTAAAGGATGTTCTGGGCATTCTGTTGACCCTTTAATGGTCTTCTGTTATATTGTAGTTAGGAGTACAAATTATCAAATTTGAACTGAATATGCTCAATAAATTTTTTCAAAACAAATTTAAACTTATAATATTTTACTTGATTATTCACAAGCTACTAGCGAATTGAACTTTCTTTATCTTTACATAAATTTTTATTTGAATATGGTCGATTCGAATAACTTGAATTGGATTCGAATTTAAAATTTTTTGAATTATAATTTAATTCTACTCCAATCATAGTTCAAACAATTCAAATTGAATTCAAGTTTGAATTTTATTTCTAATCAAGTTTGAACTAAAATTGTTTAGATTTTTAAAGTTTGAATTGAATCATATATATTTTTCAACTTAAACTTAAAGATCAATAATTAAATTGATTCATTTCTTTTGCATAGTTACTATATAGAGCCGTCAAACGGGCCAACTCACGACGGGACGAGCCAACCCATAGCGGGTCCATCATATGGCGGGTCACGGCAGGCCGACCCACTAATTGGGCGGGTTACGAAATCTCCAATCCAACCCAACTCAAGGCGGGCCGAGGGTTAGGCGGGCCAACCCGCGGGTCTGTTAAAAAAATATTAAAAATATTAAATTTTAATTATA
>NW_027433741.1:0-9342 GCF_044706935.1 Curcuma longa
TGGAGAAACGTAGCATCAACGTACGCTTGATCTCCAAAAAGATTCATCCTTCCCAACATAATTAATCTAATTGAAATATTTGCGATAGTCTATTTAGACGGTCCACTCTCTCAAGTTCACTATCTACTGAAGAGAAATTCCCCTACAATACGTTGTTGTAGCGAAATCTCGATCCTAAGATACTTGAGATCCATACTAAAAATCTAACTACTGCATCGTTACTCCGGTGGCTTGAATGGATGGCAATGGGTTCGGGGGTTCGCGGGGAAGCCTTCTCCATCCCCGTCCCCGAAACCCAAACCCATATACCATCCCCGTCCCCATCTCCGTTGGATATCATAATTTAAATACCATCCCCATCCCCGTCGGGTTTCGGGTATCCAGCGGGTTTCGGAATACCCCCCGCGGGTTTCGGGATTGGTTTTCTCCGCGGATATTTTCATGGGTATCCCCATACCCATACTCATCCCCATCCCCGTCTTATTTTTTTAAAATATTAATATATATATATATTATAAAATCCTTATAAAATAACATTATAAAACCAAATATTAAACTCTAAAACAAAACATTATCTCTAAAACAACATCCAACTAATGCATAATCGATTGAAGTTCTTCCATTCTTCAATTTTTCAAAATTTTGACACCACTTATCCTACAAAAGAAAAAAAAAAAGTTAACTATAAGATGGGTCGGGTTCGGGGATGGGGACGGGGAATATTTGGAATACCATCCCCGACCCATCTCCGTTTTCCGAGATTCGGGGATTCCCCATCCCCATCCCCGCTTTCTCGGATTCGGGATTCCCCGGTCAAAATGGGTTCGGGGAACGGATTCCCCATCGGGTCCGGGTCTAATTGCCATCCCTAGGCTTGATAGGTTCTCTCAATGGTTATATAAGAGTTGATGTATAGCATTATCGTGTGGTGAACATTATGAAAGGATTAGAAAGAGAGAGGGACACGGCATTGGGGGAAAGAGAATAGCAAAAGCTCTCCACTAAAATATTCGATGAAGTCGAGCTGATCACAAGGTTCTTTCAAAGGGGTCATAGGGAGAGGCCTTTACGTTAGATTATTTATTTGATGATTATTTGACCGAAAGGTAATTAAAATCACGAGGTTCTATTTTACATAGAATCCCTCTTCTCTCGGTTTTAGATAATTATTATTAAAAATTATTCGTTATTAAAAGTTATCCAAAAAGTAGTTATCAAAAGGGTAATTATTGAGAGTAGTTATATTTACAATAAGTACTCCCACATAAATAATAAGGATAACTTCAAGAATGGGACAACTTTTAAAAACGTAGGATAACTTCCACATAAAAGTTATATAAATGTTGTATTTGTCATCATCAAAGATACAAGGAAAAAGAAAATTTAGAGAGGAGAGAAAAATCGAAGAAAGTTATGTATATCAAGAATCTACTACATTATGGATCCAGGTATGCATTCTTTAATTTCTTAATTTTAGGCATTCGATCATATTGTGAAAGTCATTATATTCAACAACCTGGTACATATGCTGTAGTGATAACGACAATCATGGTTTTTCTAACCTTTGGTATCAAAGTCAAGTTGTGGATCTTATGATTTTTCATTACTAATGATCCAAATTATGAATGTTATTGTTAAATTGATTTGTTTTAGAATTTTGTTGATATGTATGATTTAGAATTATATATTATGAATTTGGAGTTCGTTGATCATCAAAGTGATCAACTCTGTGAAATTTATAATTCCAAAATTACATGATTGTATATGAAGCAATATGAAATAATATATTTAATTAATTAAAATTCATTATTATAAAGCATATATAGATCACTCAAGGTGTATCATTGCTTCTATAATTAATGATAGTAAAGGATTTATTAACAAATGTAGTAAATGCTTGTATATCCAGAAAGATAACATGCATGTTATTTTAAGTATGGTTGTTAGCTCATTAAAATATGTCAGGGTGTAGCATTATTGTCATTATGGTTATGCATTTAAGTATCAGCCCAAAAGTGAACTTAGATACATTACTAAAGTTGGTCTTGGGTTGAATCCATTAAATTTACTTGAAGTATTAATATGTGAGTTTGTGTAAATGTTTGTTGCTTTCAATAAATTGTTTACTTTGGTGAATAGAATGATTAAGTTCAATGGGTTGAATTATATTGATTGGTCTAAACAAATCTAATTTCAACGGGGTATTATGGACTTTGATATAATATTGAAAATGAAATAGAAACTCACAGTCATTATTGAGACTAGTACTAAAGTTGACAAGACTCTTTATGAGAACTTTAATAATTAATGCACATTTAGAGTTGTATCTTACTAGTATCAATTGATAGCATTTTGATATCGAAGAAGTACAATTAAGAAGGGTAATTTACCATTGGTTGTAACGTACCTATGATTTTGCTATGTGGTGATTTATCAATCGTTTGGCCATGATTTTAAGGTCAGGAGGTTGCCATTTTATGTTTGGAGATTGAAATTTGCTACGGATGTACGTGGTTGTAATTTTACAATCAGTTGAAGTCACCTTGCTTGCCATTGGTGATGTTATTTCTTTTGCCAAATGAGGAAAATGGTATTTCATTAAATAATTGCCTTTTATGATAAATAAGTATGTGTAGCATCATTTACACACCGACCTCAACGAGAAATAATTGAATCTTTGGTAAATTCATCGATTTTTGTTCACATTTTAAAAGAAATTTAAATAGAATTAAATATTTAAATTACTGGCATTCCTGATAGAGTTTATTAGAGGGTATACTTGGTATATATATAAGTAGACCACATTTATGACAACCATAAATAAAGTAAAAATAATTCCCACTTAATTATCAATTAAGTGGTGAAGGTTAAAAAGTAGATGGCGGAATGGAGATGGTGAAGTTGAAGTTTGGATTTTTGTCGTCCCTGTATGCTGTATATTTTTGGTACTTTTTTTTTTTTTAATTAAGCTCTCATCTCTCCTGCATCATAAAGGTCTATCTAATTAAGCCCCTATGGTGTACGGCTATAATATTTTAGTGGTTTTTAAACATCCATGTGATGAAAAAATTAGGACGGATGAACTCAACGGATTTAATTTAAATTGAAAGCACTAATTAAAATCTAAAATAATTATAAACAATAAATAATTAAATATTAGGCATTTTATAAGATTTATGGAGTTTACCGATAAAAAATAAACAAGAAATAAATATTTTTAAAAGTGTAATTATTAATTGATTAAGAATTTAGTAACAACATGGGCAGATAATTTCTTTACAATTAAAAAAATTTACTAGAGAATTATTAGGAACTAATTAACATATCAAAATTTATTAAACAGATTCATTTCATCCGTAGAACTCTATATAAACAATCCCTCTAACTTTTCTTTCGTATACCCTTGCCATCTCTCTCCTCTTCTTGATGGAGTCTTTGGCCTTGATGACCAATGCAGCCGACGATGCTATGTCGATGGAGGTTCCTAGGTGGGAAGCCACTGGAAACGGCTATGTTCTTAACATGGAGGTGAAAGTGGTCACGAACGTTGCAGGACACATACCCACCCCAATTGATCTTGAAGTTTTGCGTTCGAACGATTTCTTCTTCCACACACGATGTTGAGCATGCTCATTTCACTATTGAACAACCCTACCATAACATCATCCATGAGGCCACTTGGGACGAGGAGACGTGGCGGATGCTCTCCCATGTAGCAGCAAATCATGTGCACATCATCGACCTCGCTCTTTTTGTGCTAGCTTTCCGTAGATACACCAGGGCGGTGCTCGATCGTTTTCCAATCATGGAATTATCTGTGATGGAGTTCTTCTCCGTGATTGAGGTTCCCCCTACGGCTCCTTTCATTTCTACCGACCACCTTCGTTTCTTTGACGGCGTCGAGCCCATCAGAGGGCCCGTGCCGACACCTACAGCTGCAGTGGAGGGGCTCCAAATGAAGATTGTAGAAGAACCTGGCGTATGCTCAATCTGTCTTGACGATTTTAACATAATGACTCATGTTTTAGAGACATCGTGCCGCCATATATTTCACAATGAGTGCTTAAGGATGTGGCTGACACGAAGTAATACTTGTCCCCTCTGTAGATTTACACTCCCTAACGCATAGTTACTATTGGATTTTCGATTGAGAACTTTCATTCCTCAATTCATTCATTAGTTATTCTTATTTTATTTTTTACTTTGTTTGTCTTTTTTTTAATAAGTAAGGTGTTTCAGTTCTTTATTTTTTCATTAGTTATTTTGTTTTTGATGTTTTTTAAAGTTGATATTAGGTATTCAATTTACATCGATTAATTTTAAAATAGCCAATCTTGTTTTATGAAAATTTTCCATCGATCAGCCATCCGAGTAAATCGAAAAATGTTAATCAACTTTCTCTCACCTATCAGTCACTAGTGAGAAATCATATACCTCGGTAGTACGTTGCAACTAAATCATGAATTCGAGATATGTCATATTATTTTTGATGTTCTTGATTAATGATAACATTGATTTTGTATAAATATTAATGATATTTCATGTACATTTACATAAATGACTTGATTTTTTTTTTAAAATTCAAATATTACTAGACGGAAACATAAATATAATTTTCAAAGAACCAAACAAAAAATTTTGATAAAAAAAATTGAAGAACTATGTAATTTTAATTTGTATCCTAAGTAAATAGATAGACAATATAAATAAATACATAATTTTTTAATTTTTATTTTATACATTTATAAAAATTTAAATATCTTTTAAAAAATAAAAAAAAAAAATATTTCAAATCGTTGAATTGTAATAATATTTCAAGTATTATTAAACTGATATTTCAAATGGTTTTTAAAGTAAAGAGGCCTGGTTTTATCAAGTATTAAACTGATATTTCAAATGATTCTGAATAGATGGATTGTTGATTTCGAATCATCATTCAATTTAGCCCGGAAGGCAATTGAAAGAGATTGAAAGTGTCTAGTTTCACATAACTTTATTTTATTATAGACGAAAAGTATCACATTATTATTTCGTTAAGTAATTTAGTAGCGTTAGTGATTGAGGTATAAAATGATGTACTTCAAAACTACTATGGGCATTTCAATGAGGGTGCATTTGATACAAATTATCATATATAATTTTTGTTACATAATTATCAGGTAATTACATAATCAAAACTATGAGGTATAAAACATAATCTAATATTGTTTGGTTTAACTTATTTATTTGAAGAAAATAAAACATAACTAGTTTAATATTTACTATATATTACCTTTGATTCAATTTATTTTAGAATAAATTAAATTAAATTAATAATATTAATGATGATAATAAATTGATAGTATATAAAAAATAAATATAATTTTTTAAAATTTAAAATAAATTTATATATTTTAACAAAATAATTCATCAAAATAATTGTTTTAATAAAATAATTCATTAATTTTATTTTTTTAAAATTTAAAATAAATTTATATATTTTAATAAAATAATTTATTAAAGTAATCATTTTAATAAAACAATTGATTAAATTAATAAATATAATTCATTAATTTTATTTTAATAAAATAATTTATTAAATTAATAAATATAATTTGTTAATTTTATTTTTTAAAATTTAAAATAAATTTATATATATTTTATTAAAATAAATTATTTAAATAAAATAATTTATTAAATTAATAACTACAATTCATTTTTTTTATTTTTAAAAATTAAACATCCCTAAAAATCTATAGGTATTTTTGAAAATATATGTGAAATTTGAGAGGTGAAATGTAGCTTTCACTAACTTGTTTTTTGTCTGACGAATTTAACTAGACTGTAAAAGTAAATTATCAAATTCTGAGGACAAATGACAAAATTTGAAGGGAAAAAAAAAAGTCCCGGAACAATATAAACGCGCTAGGGTTTTGGGGAAGGGCAAATCGAAATCTCCGGAGGAGAGACGATGAAGAGGCTACATTACTTCTCCTTCTTCTGCAAAACCGTGTCTTCAGCTCGTTCGCTTCGCCCCCACGATGCTGCCCTGCTCTTTGCCGTCTTACCTTACTCAGCCTCGGCCACCGCAGCTGCTGTTGCCGCCGCATCCACCACTGGGAAGCACATGTTCATGGCCCAGTACCTCGTCGACTCATGTGGCTTCGCCCAGGAGAAGGCTGCCAAGGCCTCGAAGCTTCTTAAGGGCATTCAGTCCCGGCAGCAGCCCGACTCCGTTCTTGCTTTCCTCAAGAGTTACGGTTTCGATGACGCATCAGTAAAAAAGCTCCTACATTACTCCCCCAAATGTCTTCTTTTGGACGTAGAGAAGACACTTGTTCCAAAGTTCCGAGCTTTCGAAGATCTGGGTCTCTCCCCATCTGATATCGTCAACCTCGTCCGGTCGAATTCCTTCACCGTCACAATGAAACACGAACTCACTGTATCTAAGATCGAATTTTGGCAAGGCCTTCTCAGGTCCAAGGATGCGCTGGTGAAGTTGTTCAAGAGAAACCAAGGGTTTCTTGCGTACAGCATCGAGAAGAAGATCCAGCCCAACCTTGAGTTGCTTCGGGAATATGGCGTGGTCGGCCAAAAGCTCGCTTTTATCTTGCGGAACTCCCCACTGATGGTGGCACAGAATGCTGATTTCTTGAAGTCCTTGATTAGTCGCGTTGAGGACTTGGGAGTGCCACGAACATCGGAGATGTTCCATTGCACTCTGCTTGCACTCTCCAGGGTCAGTCCAGAGAAGTTCAAGATGCAAATGGAATTGTTCCGGAGCTTTGGGTGGTCAGAGGACGATTTTGTTGTGGCATTCCAGAAATGTCCTGCCTTCCCGGAAGGGTCTTCGACGACTTTGCAGAGAAAAATGGAGTTCTTGATAAATGAGGCTGGATATGCTTCTTCTTACATTGCTATACGTCCAATACTATTGATAATGAGCTTGGAGAGAAGGTTGATTCCGAGACATCGGATCTTGGCAACCTTGAAGTCTAGGGGGCACTGTGAAAGTGATTACAAAGTGACAACATACATGATGGTTTCCGAGGCCAAATTCGTAGAGAAGTACATTATCCTCTATAAGGACAGGTATCCAGATCTGAGTGAACTCTACGCAAGCTTAAAACACACAAATGCTGCCGATTCTAGACTTCAATGAGGTAAGTCATTTTTTCCCCTGCAAGTTATCGTTCATATTACCATTTTTCATTGTATGGCTTCTCCTTTGTAAACTCTAAACCTAATATTTATGCTAACAAGCATGAATATGCGAAGATTCACAGAATCATAATCTTGTTATTGCATGTCAATATGCAAGAAGATAAGAAGAAATCACAGGATCATAATCTTGATTTTGTGTGTCAATCGAGCTAAAGGCTTACAGATTCGTTGCTTGCTATGTTAGACAATTGTTATTCTTGTATTCATGCAAACTCTACTACAAGAGACATTCTTCCTTTATGAACATTCAGCAACATCTTCTTGTTTTAGTAGTTACTCGTCCATAGGTCTCATGGAATGTTGCACGGTTGTCAAATCATGTCTCCTAACATATTTTTTATAAATGAGAGAGGAACCACTGCCACACTGATGAAATGATTGATCACTTGAATTTTGTCGATTGAAATGGTATTACATGTTTGATACTGAATAGCTGTAATCATTTAAAACACTACATTAATTGTGAGTTTGTGACTTGCAATTCTAGAAACATGAAAGGCCACTTTGAAACCCATGGGACCTATGAAAACTTTGGATGGCTGAGAATCAAATAGGAACGAACAAGTTTAGAAAGAAGAAGTGGGTTAGAGAAGCTTTTCGTTGCTCCAGAACCATAAGTCTTGGTCCCTCCAATAAGTGGCAACAATGATATGTCTCAAAGAACTGGAAATGAGCAGATTATTCTCTTAGGAGTTGAGTAAAGAATTAAAATGGTAAATAGATGCAATCTTTAACCTGTGGAGGATAATAGTGAAGGACTGCTTTTGTGCTTTCCTTCTACAACACCTTTCTTTCTTCATTAAATGTGGATCATCGAACTTTAAAGCTGCATTATTTGAGTAACTAACGGCAAAGTTGTGACTTGTGTTGCATTGCCTTGCATAAGTTTTACAACAGCAGAGCAACACAAGGCAAATGCTCTCCTCCGTTGTGATCAATTGCAACTTTTCGATTTACCTCATCACATATGATTATGAGGCCGACAAGGTGAATCCTTTCTTAGCATTGCATAATTTTCCAAGAGCAACATAAGGCAAATCTATTTGCTTCTATATAGATCACAAGGTGAACTTTCTTGGGGATCTTGGATTCAAGATTCAGTTGCAGCGTACTAAAGGGTGATATTCCTCGAGTGGGTAGTGGGCCAAAGAAAACACACGAATTTTAATAGGTCGCTGTGAACGTTTTTGATATACTTGGTGGTTGAAAAATTTTCGTGGGATTGAATCAATCACTTCAGAATTAGTTGGCATAAATTAGATATTTGATGTCAACTTAAAAAAACAAACAAGGTGAACTTCTTGTTCTCTGTTAGTTATAGATCATCCAGCCAGGTCATTTGTTAGTAAAACTTTGCACTTTGAACTATTAAAAATAGTAGCAAAGTGGCAGTAGTGCATTCAATGTATGGAAGTGGCTCAACTAGCTATGTTCGTTCTCAGTTTTGCTTGTCCTATAAGTGAAGCAAATCAATTTCCAACAAATAAAAAAATGCAGGATAATTTGTTATCTTGAGTGTTTTTATTATTTTTTAAAAAATAGGATTCAAATTTGATCCCCTAAAATTAAGGATCGACAGTATTAGACACTGACTTGAGCTAACATTCAGAATAACAGTATATGGTCTAAGCATGTGAATAGGGAGCCCTGAGTTACAGTACAATTGTAGGGTGTGTATCTAAGGATTGAGTCTTAATTATGATTGTAATTTTTTGATTTACTTTCTCATAGATGATCATGAGACCGATCGTGTGGAGCCGTTAAGGTGACGGATTTTATCTTTTTTATAGAAAAGTCTTAATTACGATGAATTATTAGATGATTTTTTTTTAATAAACGGTTACTTAAGAATGTTGAGTTGCTGAGTTGTCCATTGAGCGCTTCTCGATTAATTCAGGTGGTCAATGAATAATTTATGTGAGATTAAATCAGTCATCTCATGATTAACCGACCTGAAGGGTTAGATATTCGACGCCTATAAAAGGTACGTGAATACTCAATATGGATTAACTTGGGTTAAATTATTTTTAAAAATTTTTAATGATATTTTATCTTTCCTAGTTGACTTTTTTAGAAGCGTTTATTAATTTTACCTCAATTGAAATTATTTTAAAATATATAATAATTTTTATATTTTTT
>NW_027433742.1:0-5971 GCF_044706935.1 Curcuma longa
CCAACTTCGAATGCTCCACAGCATACCTGGCAAACCTTCTCCAATAGCTCAGCATAAGTCAGGTGCCCATCATCACCCAGGTCATTGCCTTCCCAATAGATAGCGACTTTTCCACCATTACCCGCTTCAATGTTCCGATCCAAAGCATTATAGCTAATGTTCGTTCTGCCTCCTTTGAACCACTGTTATCAGCAAGTCAATGTCTTTTGCATATCAAAATTTTCCACCAAGTAAGATTAAGTGTAAGACAACTCACCTCAATTTGACGGTTCCCTTCCTCACATCAATGTTTTCGGTGTAGACCTCCCGGATCCCACTTCTCCTTCCAGTAGAACTGGGAAGCGATCTCCGACCAGAATCCAGCTGGATCCTCTATCGATTTCTCGTACATGTTCCGATACTGATGATACGTGATATTAATACGGAGGAAAAAAAAGGCTTAACAAGTTTATCCAAGAAACTAGAAAACGTTCTAGTTTAAAGTTTTCGCATTCCTCCGAATCGAAAAAAAAAACTAGTTCTGTACAATAGCAAATATCACAATTTCGAGGTTTCCGCGAAAGAACAAAACGTACTAAACCTAAAAAAACAAAACTTACTTACAAGAACGGCGAAGTGTCCAACAAAGGAGGAACCTTCGAGCTCACAAAACGAAATTCGCCTCAAGAAAGCTCGAATCGAAGAGTTCAAGGACAAGCAACACGCACCTGTTCGGGAGATTAGACGAGGGCCTGGCTGGAAAATTCTTGAGAGGGGAAGACGAGGTCGTTCTCCTCCTCAGATTCTAGAGGCTCACCAAGGATGACGGCGTTAAGGTGTGAGATCCGACCAGCGCCCGAGGGGTGCAGGGACATGGATTCCACGTGCCGGAGGCGGTTGGAGGACGCGACGCCCACCTTCGGAGACGCCACCGCCTCACCGGTCGTCATCACGAACCAATCACGACACCCTCCGGAAGAGGAAGAAGAACGGCGAGGAGGAAAGGGGTTTTGGCGAAGAGGGAGGGAGCGAGCACAAGCAAGGAGAGGAGTCGCCGCTGAGATCTGAGAAGACCAAAGCTTTGTCGCTGGTTTGACGCCAATTCGTGCAGACGATAAATTATAGCAGCGTTGAGGACCATTTTGTAAAATTAAAGAAATTAAGGAAATAAATTACAATATCGTCAGATATTCGGGAGATATTTTGATTTTACCCTTCTATATTTCACCACGATGCTGCCTTAGTGAAAATAACATAATTCTTATCCCAATTGTCAATTTCTAGATTTATTTTTTTTATAAATGATTGTAAGATCGATCCTATGAAATCGTTGATAAGGGATAAGAGTTATCTTAACTGTCATTTAAGGGTTTAATAAATTGAGTATAAATTTTAACAAATTAATGTATCACTTTTAAATTTACAATATATTTTAAGTGAATGTAAATAAACAAAATACAACAGTTTTAATTAGATAAAAATTTTGATTGAAACTATTTTAGATTTATTTATTTTTAATTATTCGATCACTTTAAAAGTTTAAATTGACTCATAGTTTAAAATTGGTCGGTGAGAAACTTCTGTGGGATCGGATCGACCACCTTCAGGGATTGAGTCCATGAGATTGATTGGAATTTATCTTTTTTTTTTAATTTAAAAATTACATATATAATGAACATGGAGTTGTGAGACTTTAATAATTTTTTAAACTACATTTATAAATTTTTAAAAATAAATATATAGATGTTTTTAAAGGAATAAAAGGACTGAAAATTTAGTGTGTTATGAAAAAAAATATATTTTTTTAATATTATTTTACACGTTAGATTTATTAAAAAAATTAAAATTCCGAGTCATATTGAATGATTATCCTAAAATGTAATTAAAACGTTTCAACTAGAAAATTAAGAAAAGTAACGAATTAAGGTTGTGTGACAAATGTGGATAGTTAGTTTAATTATAAATTTATAGTAGGAAAGTGCCGTTTTGTATTTTTTTTTTAAATACTCTTTGAATATTTTAGCCGCTAGATTTATTAGAAGCTTAAAAGTCAATACTATATTTGATAATTATCATTAAAAATAAATTAAAAAATATTGGACCATAAAAATAAAAATAAAAAGAGACAAGTCAATGAAATTGAGAGATAGTCGTGGTATTGTGGCATGCCTTAAAAGCAGCAATTTGGTATAGTGGTGGAAATATGGCAAGGTTTTTTTTTTTTTGTCTTGTAGTTATTATCGTATTTGAATTCATATTTCATTGTTGAATTGAAAGCTGACATTTTTGACTTCGTTATTTTTATCATCACTTTTTTTATAAAAAAATTAATATTTAAATTTCAGTCGATTAATTTTAAAAATAGATGATTTTTAATCCATCGAATAAATTCAAATTCAGAACATAATAATATATAAATATATATATAATATATATATATATATATATTTAAGGCCCATCTTCATAATATCAATTCCTAAAATAGTAAAAAAAATATCATTAATGTTAAAATTGTGCGAGGGTGCCTTTTTTTGATATTTTATTTTATTGACAAAAGGAATTAGAGATGAAAACCCCTAAATATCTTCAAAATTCCACGTCAATCAACCACCAGCTAAAATTATCAAAATAAATTTAAATTAATACGGGATGTTATAGTTATTTGATAGTTCAATCTGAATCGAATTTGACTTTAATGCAAAAAATAAAATTAATATGGGATGTTATTGTCATTTTATTAGTTTTTTAATGCAAAAAAATAAAATTATTCTTCAGATCGTATTTAGAAAACCAGCTGGCGACGTGATCTTGGAACCTAATGTTATGCTTCAGATGCAAGGACCGTAAGAACGTGAAATTTGTCAATTTAATTTGCAACTTGAAATATTGTCTTACAACGTGGGTGCTCTGCACCAACCACCATGCCACCGACTCATCAACCGATCGATCAGTGGCAGCGGCAGCAGGCGCCCAACAACCCCTGCTACCTTGCGAACGTTCGAATTTATCCGAATGATCGATAATTTTTTTTTTAGAATCGGAATCGATCGTCTATAGAATTAATAAATTTTAATAATTGAATAGCTGATATTAATTCTAAATATAAAATAAAAATCAACCGATCAATTAGTTGCAGCATTAGGTTGGTGGGTCAACACAGAGGGAGTGGGCTTCAACTACATGGCAATCAATCACGTTATCTTCCATTCAAAGCAGTGGTGTTTTTGAGCTTGCATTGAATTCACTGGTTCCAACAGTTGGATCTGGAAACCAACATTTCATTGGTCCGATCTATCTTATGTAAAAAGGCAAAATCAGTCATCACCCCACACGATCGCCCCACCAATGACCATTTATGAGAAGGTAAATTGAGAAGCTGCAGTTGACCACGACGGAGGAGGATATTGCTCGACTTCGTCGAGATTCGAACCCTTGTCCTCTTCTGCAACTCTGCTCCGTTATAACCAACTCAGCTATGTCTCGGGAGCATTGGTCTGATCTATCGATGCAACGTGTTGGGGTGAGAGAATAGTTGCTCCTTCTACTCGCTGTCTGTTTCATGAAGCTCAGTTCGACCGCGCTTGCTTGCTATTGCAACAGAATTAGAGAGTCAACAAAATTGATACTTTAAGGGATTTGTGAGTTGATAGAAGTAGGGCTGTAAATATTCATGAACAAGTTTGGTGTTCGATTTGATAAGTATTAATTTATATCCATTCAATACAAATAAGATCAATTAAATAAATAAATTTGAACAAACTCATTAAACTAAGTTAATAAGTTTTTCAATACGTATATGTTCAGCTCGTTAATATTCATAAACTGAATAACCAGGGGCGGAGGCAGGATTTTTGCCGGGGGGGTCATTTTTTAACATTGCATTTTTTAACATTGCATTGTCATACTAATAAAACAATTCTTCAAAATTTAACAAAATATCCAACCTAAGTTGAAATCAATCAAAATATATAATATATAATTGATGAAAGGGAGAGGATGAATTGATTTAACTTTAAAAGAAGTGCAAGAGAAAAGAAAATCTGTTAGTGTCCACAACTTTTAGTGGGGGAGGAAGTTCGGCCGATAAGAGAGAATGGAGAAGAAAAATAATCAGTTTTATATTTATTCCTATGGTTAATGGTAGAAGCCCTAGAATAAGAATAGACCCAGTCTTTCCAGCTCACTATATAAAACAAGCCCATGAGATAATAATTTTTTTCTTAACGATTTATCCTGGTGGCCGGTGGAAAATTTCTGTGGGACCGGATCGATCACCCCAGGGCTTTGAGTCAATAGATGGCCGTGACTGAGATTCATCATCAAAGTATTTTTTTTTTTTGGCGTGATCTTGTGTTAGAAAAGATTAAAAACTAAAAAACTAAAAAAAAAATACATGTGGGGTGGGAATTCAATCAAGGTATTGATTTATTTCATCTGCCACTCTAAACGAAGATGCCACCACATGGCTTTCGTGTGGGGATGATCACATTTAAGAACATTACTTTCAATCTAAAAAGGGGAATTTGAACGCTTCGAGGTCCATAAGTAGCAGCAGTCTGAGACTCTGAGGAACTTAAACATGCTGACCTTCTCTTCTTATATGTACTTTTAGAATAGTATCATAAGTAAAAGGATTTGACAAACCTAGCTACAAGCCTACAACGAGTAACTCCACCTTGCGCAGACGTGCAGATACAATCCAGTGGCATCTTAGTTCGCTCACGAGGCGCGAACCCTGAAGATCTAGAACCACATCGAAATACCAGCAGGCAACAGCTCCCTTTTGAATCAAACAAAAGACTAAAAGTAAGGTACACGGATACGAAATCAGGGAGTTACCGTAGCCACTGTGTACGAGAAAGATGAAGGCGTGACCGTCGCACGCGTAGGTGGACACCTTGTCGGAGGAAGGCAACTTCTGGAGGCACTGCGCCGCGATGGCAGGGAAGTTTCTAGTATATTCTGTATACTCGGCTAGAACCACCGTCCCCCGCGCCACGAACCCATAGATAAACCACCCTTCCTTCCCTTGCTCCGTCGCCATCGCTCACTCCGCCCTTCTCCTCCTCGCTCGATCTAGATCTCGAGGTAGCGAGAGTGAGCAGATCGGAATTTCACAATCTATCGCCGGCAATTTCTTCCCGGATCACCCCCAGGGGGGTAGGGGGGACCGCCCCCAGGCGCCCCCTGTAGCTTTGCCCCTGTGAATAACGTTCGTCAACAAGGTTTGTAAATAATATTTATGAATCATATTCATCAATAAAATTTTTATCAACATCTTAAATAATAAAAAATAAATAAATAAATTTATATTATTAATTAGTGAAATAAATTTAAAATGTAAAAATTTCAAACAATCAACCAAACTTATATTAAACGATAATATATAAATAAATCAAGCTTAAACTCCTAAAAAAGAAATCAAATCAAATTTGACAACCATTTTAAAAGCTTAGTTAATTTTAAACTCGACTTGACATTTAATTACCTTATCAAATAACTTGAACGCTATAAAACTTAGTTTGACTTGATTTATTTACAACCCTAGATATGAGAGAAACACTGTGCATTTGTGTCGATAAAGACATGCTCATTTTCTACACTCCCATCCTTTGATGAGAACTTTGTAAGGATAGGTCATCCATCGCGGGACTATGCAAATGAATGATGGCTCAAGCATGGAATCTACGATCTGTTATGTTAAGCTCTTAAACTTATGTGGATAAGGTAAAACATGGGGCCTAAAGACTTCCCATATTAAATGCTTTAAATCCAAAATTGAAAGCGTTTATTTTTTGGATTTGATTTATTTTTATAATTTTGAATATATTGTTTAATAAAAAATATTAATGAATTATTGCAAGAAAAGTGGTGAGAATGGAATAGAGCTTTATATATAATTTTGTAAATTTTATCAAGTGTCTAGGTAAAATAAAGAATTTATAATATTATATGGAAGCTAAGCATTAAAAAGTAATATATAATTAGGAGA
>NW_027433743.1:0-14395 GCF_044706935.1 Curcuma longa
TCTGCTACGCAGAGGAGAGAAATAGCCTTTGGGGCTATTTACGACTAATCCGAAACTATTCAAAACGTAGAAAGATCTGCGGGGCTCTCCTCGCGTAGCAATTTATACTATTCAAAACTACGAAAGATCTAACCTTATCACAAAGTAGAGCCTATTTTATACCCTCTCGCATGCGCTCTCCACGTCGCCGTCGTTATAACTCGGACCTTACGTCTGCCCAACCGCTGCAGTCGAATATCTTCATTCAGTTCTTTTTGTTGTTTTTAGCCGGGGTTCTTCAAATGGTTTTAGTGCGCTTCTCTCGTTCGGGGCACAAGCGTGAAAGACAGATATGGTCCGAAAGGAGTTCACTTTCATTTAGTTTTGATGCGAAATATATAGTAAGGGCCGCCATACTATAATAAATTCGTGAGAGAGAAATCCGAGAGTTCAAGACTCAAAGACCTACTCACTCTACCTGGAGCTCGATCGGGCCTCCCCAACAATAGAGTTGAAAACTTCAACTGACAGAGGAATGAAAGAATGCTGGCCTCTTTCAGGTTCCCATTTTCTCTTTATCAGTGAGTCATTCCTCTTTCTTTTATGGATGGTTCCCATTCAGTGCGAATTATAGGGTTCCCGGTTCACACCTAAGCCCCTCTTCTTTCTATCTGTTCTTGCTATAGAACTGAACCTTTGCTTTTGCTGAACACCTTTCCTTTCTAATGCGTGAATGAGTCCAGTTTCTCAAGTCAAATCCAAGTCCTCTTGACTCTTGAAGAGAGCCTTTAAAGGCTATAGGGATCGTGCGTGCCCTTATATTGGCGATAGGGATCGTGCGTTCCCTTATACTTATATTATAAAGAAAGTTCGCTAAGAACCCGTACCGGATGCTGGCCTACTAGTAGTCTTTTTTCTATGCTTATAATCTATTTATCCTATATTGAGTATTTATCCTAGAGAATGCAACTACTCTAATCTGCTGAGAATGCAGAAAAACGACTCTCATCTGCTCCCGTAGAGAATGCAGAAAAACGACTCTCTATCTGCTGATAAACCCAGTACTCGTCCCTGGAAAAGAGAGACTAGTATAGGTCTAGTGCGAGTGCTTAGAGTAGAGGTCTCGTTTTTCTTTTCTTCTTATCTTACGATCTTACGAAACCGAACAAAGAGAATGCATTTGAACATTCCTTAGCCTCGTTTATCTTTCCCTTCCGCGTACGTTTTATAGTTAGGAAGGCCCTACGGATCTACTCAGAATGGGTTCGAATTAAAAGGTAGGGATGCCAGAGTTAGGGCTGCTAGAGGTGCTCCTAAAGTATAAAGACTACGTTGATGCAAAAGCTGTAGAAGAATCTGGTGCTGCTTCAGTAGACTCAGGTACCCCTCTAAAGTATAAGACTCAGTTGGTGATATAAAAAAGGAGACTCAACAAAGTTGAAGACTCCGTTGCGCCTGGCCCAGTTGCTACTAAAGTAGAATCCTCTAGGACAGCCTTTGGTGCTGCCTTTGGAGTTGCTTCCTTAGTTGTTGCAAAAGTCGATCCTGCTTTTAAGCATAGGCATGCTGAGTTTAGGTCAACTATTTAGTAATACACAGACTCGGGAGCTATCAGACTCTGGAGCTAGCACGGATGATGCCTTTGCAGCGGTCACTTCATAATCAGTTGGGGCTGGGGAAGTTGCTTTTTAGGATTTAATACTTAGTATAGGCTTTTTAGGTTAGGCATTAGCTCCCCTCGGCTTCTGAGTAGGGTAGGGCTTCGGCTTCCGAGGAAGGCGTTAGCTCCGCGGCTGTTGAGGCACTTACTTCTTACACTTAAATAAAAGAGACTTCTCCCTCTATAAGATATACAGAGACCTAAGACCTTACGTACTCTGATACGTCCTTCTGTTCCGCACAGGGGCCCCCGAAAGGGGTTCCATCACTAAAGGACTTAAGATAAGAGTTGCTCGCAATGGCATCTAAGGAAATGAGAGATAGGACATACTTCTACCCATCACTTGAAGCTGAATTAGACCTATAAGCAACTTTAGGCACAGCTGAATTAGACCTGGCACTTGAAGCTGTAACTTTAGGCGCAGAACAATTAGACACATCAAAAGAAAAGTACTTCTAAAGAGAGGAATGGGGTTTCGTTTGGTGCTTCAAAGCCAAGGGCAGATGCATCAGTTTCGTTTGGAGTTCATGGAAATGGTACTTGAAAGTAGGAAAACTTACTTAGAGGGCACGCAAATACAATTGGTACAATTTCCAACTATAGAAATACCTGGTATGTAATATGGAATTCCAACTTCAGGAAAGGGTTGGAGAATAGAATTGACTGGGAAGGGAGAATGGACTGGGAAGGCTATTACTATAGGTGAGCCGTAAGGCGATTGGTCTGGGGCATCTCGTTTTGGTGCTTCAAAGGGTTTTGAAGTTTCAGTAGGCGACAGGAGGTAATGGGGTTATGAGAGAAATTGAACCCAAAGAGTCGTGTTAAGCATCAAAACCGCTAACAACAGATTCCAAGCCAAGGACAGGTTGAACTCGAACAACCAAATGAAAGGTAGAGATCGAACAGGTGAAAGGAAGGCAAAAAGAGATTTTTTAATGATTTGCCACATGGGGAGCATAAAATTTGCTAGTTCAGAAAGTGGGAAAATCTCATTTTAATCATTTGTCGCAATTTTTTTTTTTTCTAAAAAAGCATAAAAAGGTCGAACTTTCAGATCCGGCAAAAAGAGAGTTTAATCATTTGCCACTAGGCGAGCATGACTGAAACCAATGGGAATGGGAATGGGTTGAACGAAGGGGTTGCGGTTGGGATAGGAGTGAAGGGTTCGGCAGCAGGACAGCTTCAAGAGAGCCTTGAAGACTTCGAAGAGAGATAAGGAAGAGGGTATTGAAGCCGATAGGAGAGGGTAAGTTGACCCTTTGAATTGAGTAGACAGATTAGGTAAAGTATTATGGTTTGGGGGGAGTAAGGGGCATGACTATCATATTAAAGTAAGGGAGTATTCCATCCTCGTTAAAGTAAGGGAGTGTTCCAGACTCGAAGAGGATAGGGTAGACCAAAGACTTCAAGAGTAGTTTGACTTCAAGAGAGTAGAGAGATATGGGTTGGAACCAAAGAATTCAATATAGAAAGGACAGGAGACGAGAGGATTGGGAAATCGAAAACAGTTTCATTCCTTTCATTGACAGGACAGCAGAGGACAGGAGAGAGCTTCAAGAAAGAACCAAATGACAGTTGGAGTTGAGTGGAATTCAGTTACGAGAGCTCAGTTGGACCGGTTGACCCTTGAGTAGACGGATTAGGGTGCTTTCCAGTAGTATCAAGAGTGTCCTCACTAGGAGCATCCCTTGCCTCAGGAACATTGTACTCAGTAGCCTCAGTAGCCTGACTAGCAGCAGCAGTAACTTCTCTGTCCTTACTAGCCTCAGGAACAGCCGGAACAGTATCTTTTTTTGATGTGTCTGATTCTGATTGTGTAAGTGTTGTTTCTTCAGATTCTGGGTGTAAGTCTTTTTATACTCTTATACTAAGTGGGAACCTTAGGGTTTCCTATCCCCTAATATAGTAAAGTAAATTGTCATAGCTCCAGTGTATTCTTTAGGAAGACGTGCTTGTACTGCTCTTACAACAAGACTCCTTAGGAGCAAGAGTCTTTAGCAACGGGTTGTGTACTTGATTACCTTTAGTGAAACTCGAAAGCCCGTTTTTTTCTTTGTTCCAGTATCTCCTCTATTTGGGCTGGCCCCCTTCATCCCTAAGGCGTTGCTGTGTATCTGTAGTCCCGCCTCCGTCGTTCCTCTTTTTCTCCGTAAGCCTATCCTCTATCTGGAATATCTGGAACACCCGTATACTATAGGGTTCCTTTCCTCTGTTCTCTGGTACCTGGTAAAGGGTTACTGTATCTGTCAACGGCGAAAGGGAAGGGGTTTCGTTGCTCTATCTCGAACAGGTCCTTTATAGGCTCTTCTTTCCCTCTATTACCTAAGGGCAGTTTTCCCTGAGTCTGAAGTGCCAGCTCTATTGCCAGCTGCAAAAGCATTTCCTGCAGCAACTAAGGAAGCACCAGTAGCAGCATTAGCTACTTTTAAGCACAGGAGTGCCAGCTCCAACATCAGCCGCAAGAGGAACTGCCCCAGGAACAGTAGGAACAGGAACTGCAACATCGACAGTAGGAACAGGAACTGCAACATCAGCACCAGTGTACTCAGTAGCAGCCGCCATAGGAACAGTTGACTCAGTAGGAAGTCACTCTAGCCTCAGGAGCAGGAGTCACTCTAGCCGCACTAGCAGCAGTAGTAGGAATACCAGCAGCTAAGTAAGTGTACTCTAGAGCATCATCCCCAGTCTACTCTTCTCTAGATGGCCCAGTGTACCTATGTATCAATATCTACATTGTACTCTAAAGGATGTACAGTAGTGTCCTATAATATAGGAATAGCCAAAGTAGCCGCCTTTCCTACTATATCAGTATCAGGAGTAGTGTGTGCTCTCTAGCCTCAGGAGTAGTGTACTCTTTTTTCTATAGTAGGATTTATTATATTTAAGTAAGTTTTCAAGCACCTTCAGCTTCAGCAGCAGATGGGGTGAGTGTTTCCTTAGGTACTCTCTTTATGACTTATTGATACATTGCTCGCATAAGAGTTGCTCACAACTCTTTTCCTAAGTGGTTAAGTGGTTTTGGGTTGACTCTCCTTCGCGTCAGAGCTTGATTACCCAGCCTTGATTACCTAGCTTGATTACCTTGAGTGAACCTCGAAAGGGGTTTAGTCGTAAATAGCCCCTTTGGCTATTTATATGCCTCTGCGTAGCAGAGGTACTTATCTTATATTATATACAGTTAGTCTACGCCAAAGGGGCTATTTATCTTCTTGGGGCTATTTATCTCCTTTATATTGATTTTAGGCTTTTGAAGAATATAAGAAAGAGAGGCCGAGTCAGTATACTGCTCCAAGAGCCGAGACATGCCTTCTTATCTTATCTCAGGTGCGCCGGTCTTAGGAAATTTCCCTCTACTTCTTTCTACTCGAGAGAGTGCCCCTAATATAGTAAATTTCGGAATTTATATTGATTTTAGTTAGTCGTAAATAGCCCCTTTGGCTATTTATCTGCCCAAAAATATAGTAAGTTATAGCAGAGGTACTTATATTATATACAGGCGGATTAGTCTACGCCTTTGGGGCTATTTACGACTAAGTAGACTAACTGTATATAATATAAGAGTTGTACCTCGGCTACGCAGAGGCATATAAATAGCCTAAAATTCAATTAAATTATCCCGCCTTCTCTTCAGCATGCCATAAAAAAAAGACTCGCTCGATCTATTCTTTCTGAGAATTGAATTTTATTTAAGGAATACCAAAGGATAGCAGTCAATTTCAATGAAAGTGCCGCTATACGAGAATGAATTTTATCAATTCGGTTGTCGACTTACTTAGGGAAATAGCATTTCAATGAAAGTGCCGCTATACGAGAATGAATTTGATCAAGGAGATAAATAGCCCCTTTGGCGTAAACTAATCCATCTTACTATAATATAAAGACCTCAGCTATGCACTTTTTGAGTCGAAAATAGACCCAAAGGCTATTTATATGCCTCTGCGTGGCAGAGGTACTTATCTTATATTTAGTAGGATTAGTCTACTTAGTCGTAAATAGCCCCTTTGGCTATTTATATGCCTCTGCGTAGCAGAGGTACAACTCTTATATTATATACAGTTAGTCTACGCCAAAGGGGCTATTTATCTTCTTGGGGCTATTTATCTCCTTAGCCTTTGGGGCTATTTACGACTAAGCCTATGTCGACTTACTTAGGGAAATAGCATTTCATTGAAAGTGCTGCTATATGAGCATGAATTTGATCAATTCGGTTGTCCCGCCTATCGGCTCACCTATAGTAATAGCCTTAGGGAAAGTTTCATAAGTAGCGGATTAGAACTTATATTATATACAGTTAGTCTACTTAGTCGTAAATAGCCCCAAAGGCTAAGGAGATAAATAGCCCCAAGAAGATAAATAGCCCCTTTGGCGTAGACTAACTGTATATAATATAAGATAAGTACCTCTGCTACGCAGATGCATATAAATAGCCTTTGGGGCTATTTACGACTAAGTAAAATAAACCATCTTACTAAAATAGAAAGACCTCTGCTATGCAGAGAAGAGAAATAGCCTTTGGGTCTATTTTCGACTCAAGTAGAAGAAAGAGCCTTTGGGGCTATTTACGACTAAGTAGACTAACTGTATATAATATAAGAGTTGTACCTCTGCCACGCCTCTTTGAGTCGAAAATAGACCCAAAGGCTAAGGAGATAAATAGCCCCAAATTTCTTCTACTCAGCATAGCTGAGGTCTTTATATTATATACAGGCAGATTAGAACTTAACTTAATATTATGCTTACGTAAATAGCCCCAAATTTCTTCTACTCAGCATAGCTGAGGTCTTTATATTATATACAGGCAGATTAGTTTACGCCTTTGGTGCTATTTACTTCTTGGGGCTATTTATCTTCTCGGGGCTATTTATCTCCTTGAGGCATATAAATAGCCAAAGGGGCAATTTCTCTTCATCCGGTCGAAGCACTTTAGCTTAGGAAGTATGTCCGGTTGACAGATAAGTTATTGGTCAATTTCTTTAGTCCGGTCTTTTTACATATAATTATTGGTCAATTTCTTTAGCTAATCAATTTCTTTAGCTAATTAGGATCTGCCCCTCTACAAACAATAAGCCCGGTCGACAGGAATAAAATTCAGTAGTCTTTGCATGGTCGACGCAATTCGTATCTTATTGTATAGTACGCGACTTCAATTTACTACTCCGCCCCTCTCAATAAAGCTATTTACTATATGATATGGCGACAATTACTTACTAGGTTTTTGGCGCAAATCGTCTCTTATAGTACATTGTCTACGCGACTTCAATTTACTTATTTTATCAATAAAGCCCGGTCGACTTACATGCAGGAACGGTAGAGAAAGATATCCCTATTCCTTCTCACTCTTTGTTCAGTACCTCTTCTGAGAAGGTTGAATCTTCTTGGTAGCTGAACTGACCCTTGCAGTCATTTGCCGAGAATAGCCTTCCCTAGCTTGAGTTCTAAAGAATAGAACTCATCCCATTAGTCCTTTCCGTTAGCAGCTTTCCCCACACCCCAAACTGCCTGGGGCTTTGTGCCCTGCTCTGCCTTTGCCTTAAGTGAGACCTAGTATTATAGTTGAGAAGAACTAACGGCTGCTCTAATGTCAGTGGTCTCGCTATCAAGCCTAAGGGTTCAGGGTGCTTGATACGTGTTTTACTTCTGCTTCTAGAACCTACTGCTGAGAAAGAATCAAGCCTAGTTTTTGGCACGCGTACAGGCTTCCATTCCACTCTTCACTTTCCCCAAATCAAGCCCTGTCGAGCATATCGAACTCCTAGGAGAGGGCCTAGTTCAGTATTGTTTGATGCCCGGAGAGGTCAAAGTCAGAGTTGTTTCCGATTCTCATACGAATGAGAGAGGCACGGGAAGGGGAAATGCAGACAAGAAGGAAGGTGGGTCGGCGTCCGCTAGGTTCTCAGTTGGAAAGGGAGAAGTGGAGGATCCGCGTCACTGACGTTCGCTCCTCTCACTTTAATTGAATTCAGTAGGACGGGAGCGACTCGGTAAGGCATCTTCCCCTGTCTTTTTCATTGCAAGGCAAAAACCATGCTATCAAACATATGATGAATGAGTGCTAGTGAATGGACCGGCGGAAGAGGGTTGATCTAGATGCGAGATACACGGAATGGGATTCTTACTTAAAGGATCTGGATGGGGTGTGCGGCCTGAATTCACGTAATACTTTTCCTAAAGTCTAGATCATCTAACTCAATAAGGAGTAGGAGTATGAAGAAGTGGCTACGCTCCTTGAAGCTGCTTACTCTGTAGAGTGGAGCCTTCTCTGACTTGAACTTGAATTCTTTTGCGGGCCTTTGAGGAATTAGCTTTTTCT
Organism: Curcuma longa; assembly: GCF_044706935.1. Lineage (NCBI taxonomy): Eukaryota > Viridiplantae > Streptophyta > Magnoliopsida > Zingiberales > Zingiberaceae > Curcuma > Curcuma longa. Next base: position 7,950 of record NW_027433743.1, read on the forward strand.
AGAGTAGAGTCATCCAATCTTCCGGAGAGTATTCCATGACAGTCTTCCACTCTTGGTTGCTCGAGCTTAGCCAAAAGGAAGATAAGATAGAATGGGACAAGATAGATAAGATAATCAAGCGTATGCCCTCTAGCTCTTGGACAGGAGAAGAGAGAGATGTTCGAGCAGAGCGTGATAAGGAGAGTACTTGCCGAGGGTCTCTACCTCGTCCCATGAGCAAGAGTACTGAATGCGATAGGAAAGAAGCAGGAGTGCGATAAACGATTAGACTCTAGCAACAGGCGCAAGGGGATCGATCTGACCTTAGTGGATGGTGCGATGGGAGAATTGACTTTATAATATAATAGAGACTCGGGTCGGGAAAGGGAGTGACTATAAGGATCGTATCTGCTCTCCCTCTCAGTGGGCCCGAACTCAAGGATTGGATGTTCGCAACCTAATAGCATGAGACTTTGAGCGCTTGCTGCTTCGTATGAAGATGGCTACATCAAGGTGTGGGCAAGCTTGATTGGGTAAAGGGAAGAAGACCTTGAGAAGGCATGGTCATTCCTACTACTAGTATGAGAGTCAAATCCGCGCTTTTCCATGCTTGGCATCTTCCCTTGCTTGTCAACAAGTGAAGTAGATGTTGAGAGTTTGGGGTACTTCATAAGTAGCTAATGAGGAAGTGAGACCTTTGACAAGACCGGCTCCTCTGAGGTCTTGAACTAGCTCGGTCTACTTGGGAAAAGAGCTTAGGAATCTATGTTCTTTCTTGTGGTTTTGCTCTACCTCGTCCCGCGTCACGGGAAGCTCTCTGCCGTTCTGCCGCTATCTGCCGCACGACTACTTTCTCTGCCTTAAACTGCCGCATTCCGCGGGCCTTCATAAAGACAGGGGTGCCTTAGCTTGCTGGCTCCGCTCCACTACTAACGCATTCCGCTTCGCAGTGAAGTCGCTTAACATTCCTAATGGTTGGCCCAGCTCCACTCCAAAGACGCTGCAAGCTCAGCATATCTGCTTTTCTGCCGCACTGCGCTTCGCTCCGTTTGGCCGAATGTTCTCGTTCCGCTTCGCTTCACGTCGTTGCTATCGTTGGCTTGCTCTTTTAAAGCTGCAAGCTTAGCTCCACTCCGACTCCTAATGGTTGGCTCAGCTCCACTCCTAAACGCTGCAAGCTCAGCTCCACTCCTATAACGCTGCAAGCTCAGCTCCACGTAGTTCCGCATCGCTCCTCGCTCCTCGCTGCTCAGCTCCACGTAGTTCCGCTTCGCTCCTCGCTCATTCCGCTATCGCTCCATTTGTCGGCCGCTCCAATTGGCTGTTCACTCCACTTCGTTCCGTTTGTCTCTTCTTTTTTCTCTTCTCCTTCCATTCTTCGACTTCGCTTCTCTCCTATGCGCTTCTTTGATCGGGAGCTTGCTTTGCTTGCTTTTCCTATGCTGGATTTGCTTTGCTAAAATCCTTTCCATTCGACTTCGCTTCTTCTCTCCGGGTGGCTAAGCTTGACTCCTATCGGTGAGCCGGTGCCGACCTCTCTTTGCAGAACGGGTCTCAAATTAAGAACCTTTCCGAGTGGTCCGCATCACTCTTATCTGACGTGTCGCTGCGCTCGCTCTTTACCAGACTTCTCCGCCTTACGTTTTATATCGCTTCTCTCCTTCGTCCCTCTAGTCTAGTCATTGAGTTATCTTATCCCTGGGGATTAGGAAATGGCATGTCTATTCCCTAAGACCGCTTCTTTTCCACTGGTTCCGAGGACAGCTTACTACTCATTGGTAGGGTGAGAGGGGCTAGAGTTCATACTATTAAGGACTGACTGTCTATGGCATCTACAGCAACTGCAAGGAGTACAGACTCTGATAGTGTGGAGAACCTATTTATTGACTGTGGGAGTCTGAGTCTTCTTCTACTGAAACATCTTCCGCACACGAAAGTGAATAAAGACTGAACTTTCTTTCTAGCGATAGAGGCAAGAGAACCTTTTTTTTTTTCATTCAAGTCTCCAAGACCTATATGAACCGGAACTCTCATCCTCGAAGAACCTGAATCAGCTGAACGAAGGGGAAGGCATGCGATTCCGACTTAAGGGAAGAAGACAGACAGTGGGAAACCTGCCTCTAGTTCGTGCTTATCTGTGAGCGCCTTGACTCTTCATCTGAATTTCATCTCTTCTTCCTACGCTCGCTCGATTGGCTGCTTTCCCAGTTAGTTTGCAACTCTCTCCCATGGATCTGAAGCCCAGGTTGATGTAGATTCAGATGGCCCTATGGTACAAGCAATGATTGATTGATGTGCGACAAAAGAACCTGAACTGCCCCGTCACTTCTCAAAGTATCCTGGGCACAAGAAAGAGTGTCAATTACTCACGGGTGGAGCTCCGCTCGTCAGCAAATCTCTTGCTCAGCAAGAGGGGCCTAAACGAAATATAAATTCCGCAAACATTCATTATACTTTTGAAAAGTCAGATGAATCATAGGTGCACTTATAATACAATAGATGTGGTAATCCTATCCTACCTACGGAAGAGCAGCAGTTCGACTTCCAGGTCAGATTCAAACCATTCTTATTTAATTTAGTGGGAACCTTCTGGCAGGGATAGGGAATCGGGAATATATTTGCTTCTTGCGACTTGCTTCTTTGGTAAAGGAAGAAAGAAAGTCCTTCTTTCTAGCTCGACCAGATCTTGGCGGGGAAGAGCGCCTAATAGCTTTGCTTTCAGAAGCCCTCATTGTCTGCGTCCCGCTGGCCTCACTTCGACCGCGTCGTTATCACTCGCCCGTCGTTAATCACTCGTACCTCTACTTTTTAACTTTGACCACTCCACCACATGGATTTGACCAGGTTGGGAGTGAGAAGAGGAAGAGAAAGAAACTTGAAAGGAGCGAACGAAAGAAAGGACAAGCGCTACCCAAGGAAGAGATCATGCCCTCCACCTTAGCACTCTCCCTTACGTATTCACTACTTCATTGTCCTCTATCTAGTAAAAGTGGCATTGATTGCGCCCGGCACGGCAACTTAGGAGTTCTTCCCCAGGTTAGGGTAGAACTCACCTTATCGAGCTTCTTCCAATCATTGGGTTTGTAGCCGATTGGACTCCGAAGCCGAAGTAAGAGAATGCTTTCCATGGTAAAGGGTGAAAGTAGCTCATCCATAGGGTCCCATGAGAGTAGGGAGAACTTCTGAGAAGTCCAATTCATCTCTAAATGAATACGATAAAAAAAAAGTCCAAGTCAGTAAAGGAGGTAGCCGAACGAAAGCCTTACCTAAGGACCTCACTTTTATAAGGTGAGGGACAGTGATAAGGTATGGGAATTCGGACTGAGGAGCGAAGGAAGCATTGAAGTTATGAGCACGTGAAAGAATAGAACCCTGGGATTACTTAAGCATGGGGTGTGGGGACGCAGCATAGGCTACGATGTGATGTCATGCTCTTTCAAGGCAAAACCTGTGAACTACTTGTGTGTGAGCTAAAGTGCGGTGTCGTGAACTACTTGGGCTAAAGTGCGGGAAGGGGGAAGTACAGAAAGAGAGAGCTCGAAGGGGATGTGAATGGGACAATGCTAAGGAAGTTCAGTACATAGTAGGCGTAGGGGTTGGGCTCTTTCTTTTCGTCCAGGATGGGCAGCAAGTGGAGGTAAGCTTAAAGTACTCAAGTGCCTGGCCCCGTCGTTATCTCGGGCCTCCCCTTATCTAGCTGTCTGGGAAGGTCAACCAGTTTCTGATCTAGAGTTCTACGCTCCGAAGGTGATGGAGAAGACTCTCTCTCTTTTCTCGACTCCCTTTCACTCAATTCACGTATATTAGACCTATAGACCTCAGTGCCGCCTTGTTCAAGAATCTCCCTCACCCGCCTACTCATAGTGATGAATTCTTTTGCTTTCAAGCTCTTGTTCAATATCAATTGATCGATCTCGAGAAAAGGAGCGAGTGAAACGAAACGAAAGGCGCCATCATTCGCGAGCCCTGATTGGCCCATGTGCGAGCCCTACCGCACCGTGGGAGTGAAGCGAAGCTATTAGCGGCAGAGCTTGGCCCATTTCTTGCTAGTTGCTTAGCCGACCTTAGACTAAGAACCATGTGAAGCGAGCGAGTGGCCCACTGCTGATTAAATAGAACTGAAGCTGAATCACGCACACAGTCCGGAGCTAGCCGACCTTCTCATTATCATTATCAACTATCATGAATCGCTCATACAAGTGAGTGAGCGGAAGGTGCTACACCCACGGAGCGGTAAGAAAGAAATTAAGCAAGACATGAACGACGACTGCTGAGTACTAATCAAATGTGGAGATTCATTGGTCTAAGCATGACTAAGCTAAGCGAAAGAATCATAGTTCTATGCATTAGAGGAGAATCATAGTTCTATGCATGACAAGAGATTCATTGGTCTAAGCAGATCATCATTGATTTGAAAGCATGAAATCGAAGGAGCAGATCCCTCTGATGAAGCAATAGAATAGTACAAGTCTTGGTCGAGTGCCCGGCTTTCGAGAACTAAGAAGGCGAGATAGCGATCGGAAACTATAATAAAGTTCGTCACCGGGTCTTAGTAAAGAACCTTCTCTAGTTCCTCAGATGGATTTGATTAGAACACTGATCTATTATTTTAAAGAAAAAGATGCTTTTGGTGCCGGGACCATGATCTTAGTCTTTCGTTTCGAGGAATGAGGACTGCATTCGAGCGTAGGAAGGATAGCAGTAGAGAATCTTTCTCTAGCCACCGATTTACGGAACTATGAGCAAGCCCCGTGAGTGGAACTTGACCAAGGCACCTTTCTATGTGTCGGCCTTTAAAGCAATCGAGTATCCCCCTTCCATGCTCTCTCCACTTGTAAACAACAGAGACTATAGGACCATGAACTAGACCCTCCATCTGACTGAAGCGGCGCCTACTCCTGGCCTTCCTATCTGACCAGGGAACTCTCAACTATACTGAATTCCACTACCGGTACGATCGTTGACTTGTCTGTCTGCCCCTCCCCCCGTGCTCTCTACGTCCCTTTTTCTCGCTCCCTATCCGTCAGTCAGTCTAATCTCCTTTTTTTATTAGTAGGAAGGACGAGGTCCGAGTGAGAACGACGGGAAGGACGAGAGGCTAACTAACTATGAAAGCTAGTGACTATGAACATAGCTAGTAACTATTAACTCCCATCCTTGAGTCATACGTCAAGGCTCCTACCTCTTTTCCGGTTCTCGTAAAAGCACTATAGACCGCTCTTCTTGGTAGCTAATACAACCAGTGAACTGTGCTCGTCTTCCGTGAAGAAGCATCTGCCTTACTCTCGCCCTTCCTTTGAGACCTCTTCCCCCTCCTCTCTCATTGCTGATAAGTGATGAGTATTCCTCTTTGCTATCTACAGACGACTGCTTACTAGTGAACGTAGTGCTGATGACAAGGCTGGATTCCTCTAGTGAGGATCAAGCAAGAGACAAAGACTCCCGAACTGAGTTGCTTTGAGCTTTGGCCAGACCTACTCTTATTGGCCGGCCGATCTACTCTTACCGACCGCTGATTGAAGAGCGATCCACTCTACTATATATAAATAAAGTCTTCCGCGGTCATTATCTTGTCCTCATTCCTGAGCTTCTTCCCCGAGCTAGACCAGGAGTCTTTTTCTTGCCTATCCTTAGTCGAGATGAAATTAAGTAGGAGCCGGGGCATTGGATCAGGTCTCTCCGTTCGGATGATGGGATGAGCCCTTCGTTCGCGTAGCACCGTAGTCCCTTCCTTCTCTACTTTGATTTTAATAGTGAGGGAGCCAGGGTTAGCGCTTGCTCGTAGCACGCCGTTATCACTCGTACCTCGTTCCTAATGAAGACTAGCGAGCTTCTCCATTGGTTCTTTTCCTATTTCCACCGGAGTTCAATATGAGGCGGGACATCCCAATACTTGACTTAGAGGTTCTATGGTTCTGCGAGTGAAAGAGAGTGAAAGGAAGGGCGCCAGGCTGAAGCCTTCGTCAGGGGAGGCGCCCGTCAGGTTTTGGCTCAGTCTATTCATGAAGGGATTTCTTGCAAGAACTTATATTATGGCAGATAGCCCCTGTCCGAGAAGTTGTAAAGAGCACAGCAATAGGACAGGACCGAAAGAGCAAGAGGACCGAGAGAGCAAGAGGACCGAGCTCACCCTCTACGTCAATGGGACCGGGCTCTCTTTCTTTAGGTTCTTCATCTCGGCAACTCACTCCTACGTGAGCTAATAGGGACTCAGATGGGTTGGCGTCAGGCGGGAAAGAGAAGCCCATTCTTATTGGTGCTCAAGTGAATGATTCAAGCGCTCTTCAGTCCCGGACCAGTAGCCGGAGACCTCGTCCCGTTCATCTGTGGGAGACCTCTTCAAGAAAAGAGAGATCAGGGATTGGCTCAGCACCTATATTATATCGGCTCAGCACCTATTTTCTAACCGCCCTCAATAAGAAGTTATGAGCCCTTATAATAGTTCCTCGGCCCTCAATAAAAGAAGT